>NW_009231143.1:0-19983 GCF_000690835.1 Fulmarus glacialis | reverse complement strand
AGGCGGGGGCGCGCAGCCGCGCGCGCTCCTGTCACAGAGTGGCCGGGCTGAGCTGCACGGCGGCTGTAGCGTAAATGCCTGTGAACGCTTCAGCAGGGCTGCGTGAATTACGTGTTGCTTTATTCTCGTGCTTAGATAGAGCTCGCAGTGAAGCATGTTTTACGACGAAACACTGAAGTATTTTAGCGTTTGAAGGAGTATGCTTGCAGGGTATGTAGGCTCAAACCTCCGTGGGGAGGATGCTCTGCAGGAGCATGCTAACCTGTAGGCTAATAGTTATTTTTACACATGCTCAATTTATTGCATATCAAATGACATGTCCACTTTGGGCCCTAAGCAAGCATAGTGTTTTGTACTTAACGGGCATGCAGTCATTTAATATAGATCAGCAATGAGTTACGCTGTCTCCACTGTGCATCTGAGGTGTCAGTCTTTTAAAAATGTACCACTTTGGTCTACTGAGTTTCATTTTTATGCAGAGAGGGAAACTGGCTTTGTAGCCTCCTGATTAGAACATACAGCTGTGAAACTGGAAATGCGGTGTTTGAAGGAGGCATCAAATAACAATGCTGCAACCATTAAGCATTAGATATTCTGGGGACTCAAGCAAAGGTGTTTAAGATATCCGTACTAGAGATTTAGAATCTCCTTTCCACTTTTGGCAGCTCGTCCGGCTTCTGAGGGGCATCTATGTACGAGTTAACTCTTCCCAAGCATTGAACAGGGAACATGAGCAGCTAATTCCCAGCTGAGGATTTCGCACAGGATCAGGCATCACTCAGCGTGGCAACATCTAAATACCTTTTGACGACGTATCACTTGGGCTTAGCTTTGCCTGAAGCTTCTAATATGTTGAGGTAATACTGTTGAGGTAATACGTGTTTGGGGTGAACTGGTTTGTAGGGCATGTTGAGGTCCTAGTATTAAATATATATCTGGAAGTGAAAGGCAGATTTTTTTAAAAATTGGAATCTGTCTGTAGATGGCAGCAGAGAGGAACTGTATTTATTGGAACATCTAAACATGGTTAACTACACATTTTATAATTTGTGCAACTGCAGCTAGTGGCTATCCATTAGTGCTGAAAATTTTGCATTCTGTTGATGAATATAATTGTTTTGATTTAAGGATCATTTGGCATGACTTTTATTTTGGAGGAAGAGTTGCAGGTTTTCTGAGCAAAGTAAGTGACACTGCAGACAGGCCAACACTGCATTTGATCAGTAATGTGTATGTAATAAAAAGATCCTCAGCTGATGTAAAGATGTCATTGCTCCACTTGAGAATTTGCTCCAGGAAGCCTTTGCCTGGGGGATGTTGCCAGGAGGCTTGTGAAGAAATGTGAATATAAAGACAGGGATAAAGGAGATTAAAAATGATAAAATAAGTAACTCTTAAGCGTCTCACCTAAGGAAGAGATGGATAAATAACATTGAATATTAAAAGTAACATTGTTTTTATTGTGTAGTTTCTCGATAACTATTGGTATTGTACTTAGCCTGTTCTTTAATCAGAGGATATTGATACAATGGCAATGTAGGGATGCCTAGTTTATGCAGCAGAATAGTATGTATAGCAAGTGAGAACATAAAAGAGCAACTGATATGTAGGTCAAATGGAAACTACATTTCAGAGATCCTTTCATGAGTGGAGGTAGGATAACAATATTTGACAGAAAGACAGTTAATTCTGAAGGCACTGTATAAATTTTGAAACAAACAGATCAAATGCTATTCTTAATTTAGTTTGCATTAAAAGAACTGATTGATCTGAGCTTTTTATTCACGTTATTTTACTTTCAGAAGTTGGTGTATAGTTCAATAAAGAGTAACTTCATATAAAAATGTAGGAGTAAAACGTATACATCAAACTGTCTGTAGCATGTTTTCCACATGAACTTTTAAGACGACGACTGTGATCAAAGAACTAAGTGTTGAAAGCTGAAGTTAAACAATTTGATGTCCTTTTCTGCTCCAAATATCCTGCCCAATAGTTTCACAGGAGTCTTCAAAATAACATAAAAATGGTATTTTCTTTTATTTTTAATATCATTTATATGGCAATAGGAGATGGGGCAGGCAAGTGCATTATGATGACAGACTACCTACTTTTTTCTTCAAATCAGTATCATTTCCTCCATAGTTTGACACCTACATATATGCCTGGTGGAATCATCATTGCTACATAAAGTTCCAAGCTAAAATGGGATAGAAGAATGTTTTGATTTGTGGTTAAGAACACAAGTGGACTTTTGTTTCTTATCAAAACACCTGGTCCTTTCTGTGAGGTGTACAGCAGCTCACGTATCTCAGTAAAACATTCATGTAAATTATATATATTAAAAAAATTGGATAATTCATATAATGTTTTTATTATTTCAGCAGTTTTATGGCTCCAGTTTATTTTTGTATATTGTCTCCAATCAGCTTTTCAGTTTGATTCCAAATTTTTCAGGGAATGGGGCTTTCCCTGGGAGGTTTTTCCATATTCCAATAGAGCTCACTGCTGTAATGACATTTCTTTTAGTTATAGCCTTTTTACTATTCTGATAATTTCTTTTCATTTCTCCTTAGATTTCCCATGTATTTATAGATAATTATGTGCTACAACTGTCATTAGTTAATAAAGTTTTATTCCAGCATATGTAAAATACTTTCCTTCTTCATAGTTTTGTTGATCTTTCTTGAATTCCTTCTGCTGTTTTGTGGTAGGACTGAAGTCTTTGTTCAAGGTGGAGTCTGAGCTGCCAGCACTTCTGCAGTGCTTGTCTTTAGAATTCTTTTCATCTCACTCAGTTACTTGCTTATGCAGAGTGCTTTGGTATGAAGGTAAATCAGAGAGCAAACACTAGTACAAAGATCTCTGTTTTGGATTCCTTCCATGGTATGAAAGAATGCTGCAGCCTTAGGAACTTACAAGTTTGAATTGAGAGGTGGGATAAATCAAATCTGCTCAATTGGATCAGTTTGTGCGTCCAGGTTAGCATTCTGCCAAGGAAGGTACTTCGTAGGAGTAAGAGCCTCAACTCTGTTCTATCACTGGTGTAAGTCTGCTTTCCTCAAGTGTTGCTTCAAATAGTTTGTCCCCTTCTTCTAAATTGCCCTTTTTTATTGCATCAGATATAAGCTGTATAAATCGTTAGCTGAAAGTTTCCTCTTCAGAACCGTTGATTTTTCTTCATCCTGCTTGGTATGTTTCATCATTAATGCGGTACCAACTTTTGAGTTTGCTTGGCCCATGCTGCCGGACTCCAACATGCTTTAATTTAATTCAGTTCTCAAACAAGCACATCTGCGGGGTTTTTTTTATTCTCATCACTTGCACACTTAGAAGGATATCAACAAAAATACGCTGAAAGCACTGTTCTTTGATCCAGCCTTAAAACTCTCCTATACTGTTACGTCTGCAAAACTTGGTGAGAATTCAGGTTACCAGTGTATTTCTACCACTGTGGTGGTTTACTTGTAATAACTCTGTACTTTGTGCTGCCCAGCCTGTTTGCATCCATCTGTTCTTTGTAGCAACCTGTCAGACCTTTAGGAAGGCTGGAGACCAGCTTTTCAGTAGAGTATCATGAAAAGATCATCCATGGCTTAGCATTATTAGCTGCCATAGAGTCTTACAGTAAGTATGTTATGAGATATATTTCATAATAGTATAGCATTATAAGTATTCTATATAACATTTTTTTTCCTCCTTAGGCTGCTGGTATTGATAACCCTCATTTTGTACACCAGATAAAGAACAATGTTCTGGTTTTATCTCTCAATGCTTACCCGCCTCTGACCTGCTGTCCTTTTCCCCTCCTCCCCTCTTTTTGTAGCTTGACAGCTTTGTCTCAGACAAGGAGGGATAATAGTCAGCAATGCAGGTAGGCAATAGCAGAATCCTTAGATATCCAACTCTCAAGTGTTTAATCAGTACTGCTGACAGAAATTAATCTTTTTTGCGAGTATGGTATAAGAATGTTTATGCAAACCAGTGGACATAAAGTTAATGTTTCATTGAAGATGCTATTGTATTAAAATATTAATCAGCAGAAGACTACTTTTGTTTTTCAGTTTCCTACTTAACTTGTCATTTTTACAGCAGTGTAAATTTAATATACAATGCTAATACTCTGATTTATTTCATACAGTGTAGACCAGTGCAAAAGGGATTAGGCTTTCAGGTGCCTAAACACAGAAGTCTAGTGCCAGTTTAGATATTGCAGGCCACTGAAGATACTCTCCGAGGGCTAACAGATGTCATGCAAAATGTAAGGGGGTCCCAAGTCTCTAGTTAAAATGTTGCAAAAATAAGACTCATGTTTCTCCTGCTCTGGTTTTCCTTTCAATGTCGTACAGTTTCAGTAATTAAAAAATGAACATGCTGTATACATAATGTACAATGTTCTGGCTATGAAGGTTCATAATATTCTCTAAAAAGGAGAGGATGCAAAACTATTTGTCAGTCTTTTCTGCACAACTTTGTGGACAGAATAAATAACATTCTTCTCTTCATCTTAATGAATATTCCAATAGATAATATTAATATTTATAGCATGTAAATGCATATATGAGAAGTTTGGAACACTTGTAAAAGAATTGGCATTTTATCTGTCTTCTATTAATTCACTTGAAGAAAGGTCCAGTAAGGTGGCAGTTTAAGTGGTATATTGATTCTGAATCAGAACTCTCACTTTTGGAAATCAGGAAACAGGCCACAGAGCACTAGATCAAGGGACAATCAATATCTGGAAAATGTGTCAATTTGCTGTCCAACTCCTTTCTGAGAAGTCTGCAAAATACGAGATGGCATCTGCTCCTTTATGAGTAAGTAAAAGTCCCATTGCTTTAAACAATGTTTTTATGGCACTCAGGTTTACTTCAGCAAGTAGCTATTAGTCAAAGTGCAATGATTTATCATTTTTAACTTCTGTGTACAGTACTAAGAAATTAGAAGGACAAGAAATAATGACAACACTTTCATATCATTCCTGTTTCACTCTGAGATATGGGAGCAGAATCGGCTTCTATCTTAATTAGTTCATATCAGCTTATCAGACCAGCTCCGTATCTTCAGGGGTTTAGCATTAAAAACCTAATGTGGCAGTAGACATTCTTTCCTTTTTACCTTTCAGAGACAAATACCCCCTTTTCAGGCACTGAACTAAAAGAATACAGAATTCTGTGTAATCAAAGTGTCATTGTACATGACAAGTTAATGCATAAATTTCAGCAGATTTGAAGATATATGACAAGTCTAAATGACATCTAAACCAGTCAAACATGATAGTCCTGCAATGACAGAAATGTTTGTCTTTATTTTAATTGTCACTCTTTGCACCTTTTTCACTGAAATCAAATGAAATCATACCAGAACATTTGGTACACTTAGATTGTAGAACAGTGACCTACACTCCTGCTGAGAAGCAATATTTCATGTAAGCAGAGTACAGTGAATTCTGCTAGGTGTTTGAATCCATTTTAAACAGATTGTCAGTAGTACTCCTACAAACATTCCTTATTTACATCTGTGTCATTCAACAAAGTGTGAAACAATTGCATAAATTTTGTAAAAATGAAAGAAAAATTCTGTTCTTTGTAGAGTGTGTCTTTTCTAATGCTTTAGGAGCTGGCAGTGGAAATGTTGATTTTTAATCTAAGAAAAACATTGTAAGAATGCAAAAAGATTTATAATAGCTTTTATTGTTTTTCATATTATGACTTTCTATACGTTCTGGCTGAAAATCTCCAATCCCAATATGTAATATCACAAGTTTCAGCTGTTAAATCAATAGCAATGCTCTTAGTAGTATTTTTTCCTATTTTTAAATTAAAAAATTGCAAGCTGTAAATCCTATTTAAGTGCTTTTTATAAAATAGAATTAAATTCTGAGTACGGGTTTGCCTCTTGCCTTAATGCCAGTGACACATAAGCTTAACGTATCTGCTGGCCTATTTTTGAAGTGCAAGAGTCTCTAAGGGTAAGACACTGACATGATAGAAGAGGTAAATGGCTGTTGTGTTTTCAATTTGTTACTGGAAGAATGACTTCTCCTTCGGAACAAGTAAACAGCAAAGCAGGAGAACCCCATCAGATAGTAAGATAACTAGCCTCAGATTTAAACCAGAGATGCATAGAAAACAAAGGCATCACACAGGATATGTTACATTTTAATTAACGTTCTATATATGAGTTCAGGAATTGTTTATGCAGTCCTTAGGAGGAACATTTTCTTTTTGAATATAATCAAAAATCAGCATATCTTTTTGGGAGGGATTTTGCCTTATTATATACTAAACCTGCATTGTGCAGTCTTTGAAGTGCTGTGCTATTTTTGTGTGAATAACCAGAGACTGCTGCATAGCCTTCGTGAGCGTGGCCCAAATCCTGGGAGTTGCAGACTGACACATGCTGTAAACCAGATGCATGCACAAAAGGAGAATACAGCTTGCCTTTTTTCACTTCAAATTCTTGTGTCCACTTCATACAGAGTTCATTCATCAGTGGGAGGGAAAGTGTCGTTTATCTGCTTGAAAGTTATGGTGGTCCTGTGGGGGCTGAACCACAGGACTAAGGGATTTGGGCCAGGATTTATGCCAGCAGCAGGGAAAAAGCAGAGGAGCATAACCTACACTGTTAGCATCCATTTTATGCTGGGATCCTTGTGGGTCTAACGGAGTACACTGCAGTGCAAAACACCTGTTCCACACCAGACAATCTGGTCTGTTATCTCTTAAAACAACTTGCATCAGTAACAGATGTTAATGCAGCTAACACATTTAGTTATCTTGAGCAGCAGAGTTTAATTTATATTTGAAACTTAATACATTCAGCAAAATATATCACTCTGCTTGTTTTGAATGTACTGTAGTTAATTTATCTATCCATCTAAGAATTAATATTCTAATATTAATTGTTTTATTTTTCCTCTACTGGCTGTCATTTTTGTTGATGTACTTATGAAAAGGTGATGGTCTGATTAAAAGGCTTAACTGCATTTACAAACAATGCAGGGTTTTCTGAACTTCCTTCCAATGGTGCAGTATTTAATTACATTAAAATGCAATTGCCCTAAATACTGCTTTATAGAATACTATTTCTCCTTTCAGACTTTGTTTCCTTAAATACTGACAGATTTATGTTCTTAACTCTCTACGTCAAACTGCAGACAACGTCCTGGTTCCTGCTTTTAAAAAGTATTGATGAATAAATACCATTTATTTAAAGAGATCATTAAAATTCTTCTGCTAACGTTGACCTTTGACAGCCTGCTCACACCATATGGAATTTGTTGGTTTTCTACTGATTTTTTTTAAAAGCACAGATAAGTACTCTAACACTGGAAACTTTGTAAGTGGCTTTTCCTGCCACTCACAGACTTGTGTGATTATGGAAAGAATGCACAATTGCATTCAACGGGGCAGTGTCAGACCATTTAAAAAAAAAAATCACAGAGTTGGAATATCTTTCAGTTACTGATAGGATGCAATGAGCACAGATTCTTACCTGTATGGTCAAAATTACTGAATCACAGAAAATATAGGCTGAATGAAATGTTGGCTTTTATTGAAGTCTGTAGCGCTTACTAGCTGAGTTTACTAGGACAGATTTTTTGTCCATTATATTTTTGTAATCAGAATTCATAACTAGGTACACCAGAAGCATATAATATGCTGTAATCTCACTATGCATTTTCAAAGTAATCACTATTCTTTATAGAATTCGGGGCCAAAGACAGTGTTCTGATCATTTGCTCTGGTGTTCTGCATAAAATATCTTAGAAATGGTTCAGTCATAATTCATTCTACCTTAGGGCAGAAGGGTGGACTAGACCTATATGAAATCCATGGTCCACAGACCCTGGTGGTATCTTAAACAAGAGATGATGGCCTCATCATGTGTAAAGAATTGCAGTTACAAAAAGCAAAATAAAACTTCATACATTTTTGTGTGAGTTAGCAGCTATGTGTCATTGACTTTTGACAGGCAAAGTCAGGAATTAGGTCATATTATAATTTTTCTAATGAATATTTTAAATGAAGATGGTACATATGGTAACATTTTAATTTAGTACAACTTCTTTTGCCTAAATGCTAAATATTTATCGTATGCCTTCCTACCAAAAAAAGAATACAACATTTTCCATAGATTTTTTTTCCCCAAAGTACTATCTGGTCCTTGGATTTTAAAAAAGGATTGGAAGCAGTGTACTAGATGACCTCTCTATTCCTTCCCATCCTTTCCAATAAATTTGAAAAAAATTAGGAAAGCTCTGAACATACAGTCCAAACAGACTGTAGAAAGAATGTAGCTTTGTGCCATAGAACGGAAAACTAGAACTTGGTGGCCAGGAGCTCATATAATGTCAGATATTTCATATCAATGTATGCTAGTTGAGAATCTGATACCAGAATTCTTGGGTTCCAGCTAAGGTGCTGTTTTGTGAGTAACTCCAGGTAAATCACTTAATATCTCCATTTGTCCCTTGATATACACCTAGCTAAGAATGTGTCTAGCAGTCTCCTGCGGTGTCTTTATCAGTGTAGAAAGGCTACGTTTTGCCAAAGTAAGTGAAGCTTCTTTATTGAACTATACTGTATGTGTAAAATAATAATGATAAAAACACTTAATGCCAGAGCAGCGGTCAGATTTTTGTCAAGCCCCTCTGTTAAGGTAATAAAGTCTGCATTAATCTGTCAAATCAAGAAATAGCCTCTTCCCTGATCAGAGTTTAATGGAGCATATTGGGAAAGGTCATGGAAGCAGAATAGCCATCATTTGCAATGCACCAGTATTATTCTGTAAACTATATGAACATGTGTTGACATATTTATTTAATATTAACAACAGTATTTAATGCTGTAAATACACTTTTTTGTATAGTGCTGCTAGTAAATTTACAGTTGAAGTTGGTTTTAAGTAGTATTCTTCATTCCCACATTACTCTTGCTATGTTAGAAGTTATTTACTATTCCATGAGGTTTCAGTAAACTGGTCATATGGAAAAACAGGACTACAGAAATGTTTTATGGTTTTATTATAGTAGAAGAAGCTATATTCCAACATTTATGAAAATATGAATTGCAATGATGAGGTGCATAAAAAAAGGAAAAACAAATAAACAAAAACCTTCAAACAAAACCGATTGAACCCTTCAATTACGTGTTTTTTTTTTCCAGTATACAAAATCAACAGGGAAAGTTTAATCCCTTTGTAGCAATAGTGACAGTGAAATCTGTTGCTACATTGAAATGGCGATTGCAAAGGAATTAAGCCTCGTGGATTAAAATACTGCAAATTATGTTTTGGGTTTTTTTCAGTGAACTGAATAGATGAACTCAAGTACATTTCTAGTAAACAAGCAAAGAAAAAAACCCTACCATCTGTCTATAAAAGCAGAATTTAACCATAGAGTCTTACATGGAATTTAAAATTAAGCTTTTACAATTTAACATAAAAGCTTTAGGTTTGACTGACTTCATTATTGCCAAATTTTGGTTTAGGATTTTCATTGTAGAAAACTTTCTTACATTTCTATTGCCTCAAATAATCTGATGGGAAAAAAATCATGACCTACTTCAGTCTAATATTGTATCTGTGGTTGGGTCCATTATCAAATACATGAAATATAAAATATTGAATGAAAAAGTTACATCTTTTCCTATGCAGTCACAACATTTTGTGTTCCAGATCTTCATATCCTCTCCAATACTTACTTGGATAAAATCCCTACTGGATTCATTCTGAAGTTCTTATTTCTTACTCCACTCTTAGAACTTGAAATGATGCACTTGTCTGTTGTTCATGAGTTTAGTGCTGCACTTGGGTGTGATGTAAATGAACTTAAAAAGCATACAGCTAAAAGCAGAAGCAACCTGTCCAGGGACCAGAAAACAGTTAATGTTTAGATTAGAAGTCAAAATAACAGCATTGTACTTTCAGACAGAAGTTGTCTCATTCCCTTTTCCCTTGCCGCCTCTTCCTAATCATGGGATCACCTGTCTGTCAGATCAGATCTTGTGGCACTCGGTTTGCATGGTGAACCCATTCAATCTGCTAAGTCAGCAATAAAATACACACTTTTACTGGGTTGGTATTCTGTTGTTTTAGTGAATAGAACATTCTTTGCCGTGCAATTTGGCAGTTGCTAAAGCAGAGGTAAAGTAAGTGATGGGACTGCTTGGGGAGAATTGGTAGGGATTTGGACCTCACTTTCTTGATGGTGGTGAGATGTTAACTTGGCTAAAGCTGTAACATGAAACTGCCTTTTTGTAGCTTTTATAGCACACAGCTTTTATAGTTCAGTACTTTGCTGCAGAGTTAGAAAGTGGATCTTTATCACATCATATTTTCTTTCTAAAATCTAGAATCTGGAAATGCATACCCAAGAAAATATACATTAAATTTTCCTCATTTCATTCAAAGATTTCAAAGTATGGTATCTTGTGTGAGTCCAGAGAATTGTATGTTCAGTTCTAGTCCTCTGGTTCAAAGATTTGAGAAAATAGCGAGTCCTGGACACATTCCAATCAGGGACTGATAAATCTTTGCTTAATTGAGCGTCAACCATATGGTGCAGTTCAAAGGTCTAAGCAAAAATGTGCTGCTGCTGCTTCACTTTTAAGCTTTACATTAGTGTGCTTGCTGTGGGAGAAACAAGATTTCTTTTTCTGCCACTTTCAGTTCATGTGTCAACCTAGCACTTCTCAGAAAAAAAATAGACCTAATACCTGAAATAGATACTAAATACCTTCAGCAAGCTTCTCCAAATCATGTGTAATTTGAGGCAAATTAAGAGGTTTAACAAATATACACTAATGATATTCTCCAACATATACCAAGTTGTAATCATAATGATTTTTAAATAGTTATATTACCTGGAATATTTTGTTTTTCTCAGAGTGTCATACCTGCCTTTGTGGAAGTAATGTTATAATTTCATGTGAAAGCGGTAGCTTGATGCCTAAATAGCATTCATTATTCATAAGAATATTATGTGGCGATGATGTTTTCTGCAGTAATATATTACAGCGCTTTACTGAAGTTCTTCACACACCTTTGATAATAGTGCAGTAAAGTACCATGAATTAGCCATCAGGGCTAAACGAAGTAACATTTATTCCCTTTTTTTCCTGCTGCATTCAGCTTTTCACTAGGAAATTAATTCCACTCATGCTTAACAAGATGCATTAGCTTAGAATTAAGTGTGCTATTCAAATCTGATTAGAACAGACTTTTCAGAATTTAGAGTCCTTTTCCTATTCACTGGTAAAATCCAGGTACAAATATTCACCTTGCAGAATACTCACCTTGAGTAATCTGGTCACGTAATAATGAGATCACTTACATAGTCTAGCTCACATGATTAAAAGTCTCCAGTATCTGTTGTCAAGTAATGCCATCTTTGTCCCCTGAACTAGAGTCCTTATCTGTCATAGCAGGATTATTCTTCGTAGAATAATGATAGCACTCTATGCAGTCTTGCTTTAAAAAACTATAGTTACGATCTGTACAACACATTCAGGCTTCACTAAAAAATGGGAGGTAGCATTTCATACAGGATACTAGGCAATGGAGAATAGCTCCTAGAGGTTGCAAGTGCATGATGCCATCAGTCCATCATCGGGCAAAACCTCATTATGGAAATCTGGATACCCATCATTGTGTAGCACATGGGTTGTGTTGTTATGTCTGTACTTTTAGCCTGTCAATGTGTAAATCCAAGTTTCATAATACGTGGTTCGGTACTTTGCTTCAGAGTTAGAAAGTGGGTCTTTATTACAAACAAAGTTTGGATAAATGGAGTGTGAGTGAAGTCTTTAAAGTTGCCTTGTAAAACAACTGTTGTAGTAAAACATAAAACTAAGGCTTGCGCCCACCAACCAAAAACAACAGAGGGGTGTTGATGTGGCAAGAACGATACGCCCTGTGAATTCTACCATACAATAAAGAAGACAGACAACATTTTGGTTTTTGTATAAAGCAAAGCAGGCGAGGCCACAAATATAGAACAGTGTGCTGCCTACGTCAACTTAGCAATGTTGCTATAAAAACAAAACCACATTCGTCAGGGAGAGAAATGCTTGTATGTGGTGTCAGTACTCCTGGAATAATTGCCATGTGGTAGTTTGGATTCCTGCTCTGAAATCAGATACCAGCCCAGAATCTTGCATGGGATTTAAATGGTTGCCTAATACAGTGATGTGAGCTTAGCTGAAACCTGACAGATATTCCTGATCCAAATATGCCAGGATAAGAGTGACTTTGATCTGTTCAAACTGCACTCCAGATATCCTTGCAGTCTGTCATCTGCATATCAGAATATTTAAAACTGCAAGTACTTGTAGAGATTTATTTTCTCCATGCTTCAGTTTTTAGAGAGTTTGTGCAGCCATACTCTGGACTGGTCTTACTCTAACTATTTTTTCTTATCTTTGAGTTTTTAATGTTTGTCTTAAGAATTCCTGTTCTTCTTGGCTCTGCTCTTCCAAAGCACCTGCAGGTTTAGTCTCCAGCCCGCAGATTACATGAACAAGAGTTACTGCATATTCAGCAGTATACAGCAGTGTACACCACCACTACTCTTCTCTACAGGTAACACAGGCAGATAGTGATTTGGGTACAAGGCTCAGCAGTTAGCTGTACTGTTGATCACTCTGGAGTTCTTATTTGAGCCTTATTTCCTACACTCTGTATTTTTATTTACTCTGTAAACCCAAGTATTTATTTGTTGTTCTTTGTTAGTGTGAAGATTTCTAATATTGTTGCTTCCTCTAATGTCCTTTGCTACTATAATTTCTTCTGTATGTGTCATCACACTATTCTCCTGAGCAGTTTTTAAATTTTGAATGGGATTGTTTTTCACAGATACATGCGATGTTTTTGCCTGTTGATGTTTGGCTTAACTTATAGAATCATAGAATCATTAAGGTTGGAAAAGACCTCTAAGATCATCGAGTCCAACCGTCAACCCAACATCACCATGCCCACTAAACCATGTCCCTAAGCACCTCATCTACACGTCTTTTAAATACTTCCAGGCACAGTTACTCAACCACTTCCCTGGGCAGCCTGTTCCAAGGCCTGACCACTCTTTCAGTAAAGAAGTTTTTCCTAAGGTCCAGTCTAAACCTCCCTTGGCGCAACTTGAGGCCATTTCCTCTCGTCCTATCGCTTGTTACTTGGCAGAAGAGACCAGCCCCCACCTCGCTACAACCTCCTTCCAGGTAGTTGTAGAGCGCGATGAGGTCTCCCCTCAGCCTCCTCTTCTCCAGGCTAAACAGTCCCAGTTCCCTCAGCCGCTCCTCATAAGACTTGTGCTCCAGGCCCTTCACCAGCTTCGTTGCCCTTCTCTGGACACGCTCCAGCACCTCAATGTCCTTCTTGTAGTGAGGGGCCCAAAACTGAACACAGTATTCGAGGTGCGGCCTCACCAGGGCCGAGTACAGGGGCACGATCACCTCCCTACTGCTGCTGGCCACACTATTTCTGATACAGGCCAGGATGCCGTTGGCCTTCTTGGCCACCTGGGCACACTGCCGGCTCATGTTCACTTGAAGTGCACCTTTAAATTTGTCCCTCTTCAGTTAAGCAGTTAAGTTTGTGTTTGAATTTAAGTGCATGCTTAATGCACAAGCACTTTGCGGCATGTTAATATGCCTCATTGTGGCTTTAGTTTGAAGCCCTTATTTTTATGTGCTATTCAGCTGAGGTCCTCATTCTCGGCTGTACTGGTTGCTACACCACCACATCACCAGGTCTGGGTATTCAGAATCTATAAGCCTCAAAAACCTAATTTTTTGTTTGCTTAATTTTTTTGTAATACATACAACAGATGTTGGAAATCTGAGTAAGAGTTTTGAGTTTTGTAAAACCTTTCTATTATAAGGCAGAGGAACATGTTAAAAAAAGTTATTTATATTATATTTTATGTAAACTTTCTAAGAGAGAGGTACACCTATAGGTCTCTTTCTACTCCTGTGGTTGTTTTCTGAATGTTTGATTTATGAGCAAAAGTGTAGAGCACAGTAGAGCTGCCCAGTGAGCTTACTGTTAAATGAATATATGTTAGGAATGGATAGGCTGCAACATTTCATGGTGGTCTGATAGTTTACATGGTATTCAAAAAATAGAATAAGTTAGATTTATATTCTTGAGGAATGTATGCTGCCATTGTTACGAACTAATGGTTTGCCACTGCTGCCTTTCCATGTGATGCCGAGGAAAAAATGCCAGGTGAAAATTAACATTGAAATTGTATAACACCTTGCAGTAGGAACAAGGTAAAAATACCAAAATACAAGCTCTTCCTTTTGCTTTGAGCCTCAACAGGGAGTGAGATTATATTCATGTCTGTTAGGATTTTGCAAGTATCCTTGTAATGGTGCTGGATATGGTTATGGTGACACTTCTACACAGAAAACTAACTGAACACTGGCTTTAAGGTGACCATTGTTTGTATATTATGCAGTCACTGAAAGAAAATCTTCACTCTATGAAATCGGCCAAGGAGTTGTGGAAGGTAAAGCCCTAGTAATTTTCACCATTCTGAATTGAATTCTTAGCCAAAATAACAGTTTCAGTATCTGTACTTTAGACAACTCTGTGGATTCTTAAATATAAACGTATAGTCCTTTCATAAATGGAAGAGGATATAATGGGTAAGAAAGCTATTGTGGATGGAAATCATGTCAAGTATCTATTTTGAATGGGACTTTAAGAAGGTTTAGCTGGATTATGCACAGGCAAAAAGCTGCTTTTTTGATTCTTCAGGCTTTCAGAATGGCTTTATTTTTCTAGCATTAATGTTTATTTGTTCTGTGCAGCATAAATGTGGCTCAAGTGTTTGACAGTTCTCTCAGTTCATGAAAAGTTGAGTTTCCACTGCTGCTCAAGCCTGTTAGTGAAATGTATATTCGTGTTGCCCTGTTTGATAAAGAGCAGTGAAGCACAAGCGTCTCCTGAAGAGAAGCTTCCACTTACAGTGAGAAGTGTATTATTTCTGCCACAGCTGCAGGGGCATTTTCCAGCTCTGCTAATTCCACATTCAATCCTATGTAGGATGCAGAAGGAATTAATATCACTAGGGTAACCTGCTGCCTGGTTGCCAAAGAAATTACTGCTTTCTTCAAATCATTTAAAGAAAATTCATTGGTAGTATAGCTCGCTCACTTAATATCTGCTGTATTTGCTTACTAAATGCATCTATGTGGTAATTGTTGTTGTTGTGGGAAGTGGTCAGATTAAAGAGACCATTTGAGGATTTTAGTCAAATTACTGACCAAATGTGTAATTCAAATAACCATTGTTATTGTCTAGAGAGGTGTAAACTAACGTGAAGAGGGGCACCAGATAAATACTCTGGGATTTGAGTCCTAGTGATATTAGTGATGTGGCAGTTCTGTGCCACCTGCCTGAGTCTTTCCTGCTCTCCTTTCACTGGGGAAAACCAGGAATTGTTCCACTACTGTCAGTACAGATCTTTAAATTCTCCAGGGTTCTAATACAGATTTGTGATCCTCTTTTCAGCCTCACTAAGGTCTTGGTACCTTCACAATCTTTATATCATTTGTCTTCTCAGCATGATGTTGGACTGTTTCCCCACAGACTCCTTTTACTTGCTTCAGCAAGAATATTCCACTACATATACTGCAGGCTTTCTGTGCAGTTTTGACTGACAAGTTTCTGAGTCAAATAGCAAGATCGTGAAAGTGTCTTTTACAAGGGACATTTCAGTATGACTTTGGATGCAGTGTGTATGGATCTAATCCTGTATTACTTGCCTAAGGGTACAGTTCTAAAATTAAATCTCTGCAAGTACCAACAGAAACTGACCATTGCTTTTATCATCATAATTTTAACCCCAATTCAGTGGTCTTTATGCACATTTCAGTAACTATCTGGAAGCATTAGGAACTGCAGCAGATTTCATTTCTGTACCCATGAACTATTTCCATAATTTCATAAAATGTTATTGGTAGGAGATTGCTTTAATATTTGCAATTAATATACTTCTCATTAATGATTTAAATTTTTCTAAATCAAAACTTGGCCATGTGTTTATTTGCTTTACGTATTAATGTTCCTCTAGGTCCAAGACCAGAAGGCCAACTCAGCTAAGCGCTTAGAGGTATCTATGGGAGTTTTGCCAGATTAGGGTCTGCAGATTTGAGCTCTAACCAGATTAGCCCAGATGGCTCGGTGCAGTGGGTCTCTTCTCTGTACACCAGAAGGGTGGAGAGCTGCTGTGAAGCCCCTTGACTCTTTGGCTGGATAAATGCCTGCCCTGGCACCAGATAGTACCAGATGGCGGCAGCTCCAGGGCCCATGGACCAGCTGCAGGCGGCTGGAGCAGCAAACCCCATGCGTGCTTTCCCTCAGTCTGCCCTCCCCTCTCCTCCTCAGATTGCAGGGGCGTGTGGCCTCCCATGGGGTGGACAACTCCACAGTCACTCAGGGACTCTTTTATATTACAAAAGTCCCCAGCTGGGGAGCTGCAGATGGTTTTCACTCTCATTAAGTCTTTTGTGCAGCACAAAAGAGGCAGGACAGGCCAGAGAATGTGTCCTGCAGATTTTGGCACCTAGGGTGATTCTTTCAGTTAATACTTTCACCTGCTGCACAGTAATCTGTCCAGAAGTCTTGTGAAACATTACATTTCCATCCCATGTGAATGTTCTTCCAGTTGATCCTTTTAGCCTTTTTATGTTTGGCTTTTTCATGGTCATGGCAAAGAAACTCTTATTTTGGGTATTCAGCTTGGCTCACTGTATTGCAGAGAATTGAATTGCTGGGAAAATAGGAAATCTTCATATAACATAGAACTGCATTTCTTGTCTTTTAACACTTCTAGCTGTTGCATAGGAAAGTTACCCTCTCAAATGGCATTGTTCTTCATACACTCTACTGCTGATCACACGGTGCTAGATGATGACCTTCAGTAATGATTCATCAAGTCCTTTCTTTGCTCTAAATGATAACCTAAAGGAAGAGAGAGGAGATGGGAAGTACTGGAATATTGCTTTATTTTCTTTATTTATTGCTTGCTGAAAAGTTTTATTTTGCTTTTTCTGTACTCGTCTCTTAAGTATTTGTGTGGGAAATAAGTAATACTGCCAGGCAAAATGTATATTGCTTTTTAATATTAATATCTAATGAATTATATTAAGTATATGTCCTCTTTTGTTAAGTTACCAATGTCCAAAGTTAGAGCAGCTGAAAATCCCTTTTATAGAGGGTGCATCCTTGTGTCAGTATGTCATAGGTTTTCATCATATACAGAACTTTAAAGGCATTAATTAGAAATTTTGGATATCTAATTTATTTTTATGGTAAAAAATTTTTACAGTTCATAGCATTTTGCATTTTTTTTACTAAATAATTTCTGGGGATGACTGAAAATTGTTTTTTAGCCAGTGAAACCTTTTCCAAGAACATAACATCCTTTGGAAGTTTTAGTATTCTAGTACTACAGCTATGTTTAGGTCCTCGTTTCCAGGTGGGAGTAATATAATTTTTCCAACTTTCACCCCAAAATAGCTTTGCCTCAGATAGATACATTGTAACTTAACTTTAAAAAGATATGTCTCAGTCCGGAAAGGTGCTGCCATGCTTTGTGCATTGCATGTCTCTGTTACAGAATGTTAGTAGAGCCCTTGCGAAGACAGTAGGAATACCCACTTGGGCAAAGCTGATTTTGTATGAGTTTCTGTCACGTTGGTTTCTTTTGTATTAACTTTTCGGCAAAGGAGAGATGAGATGGATCCAGGTAGGGGGCAAAAAAAAAGCAATAGAGTTGGAAAGAGCAGAAAAGACAGCTGTTTCTCCAGAAAAGCAGACTGATTTTCTCTATTTTTGAGTCTGTTGAAGGTTAACTACCCACAGCCTCAGTGTATGGGTCTGAAAAGTTAGCCTATTGCTTATTAGCGTAGTGTTTGTTGGTGTGTAAGCACCCATGAAGACAGAAGTAGCAATTCCTCTATGAAATGTGTTCATTTTCTAGTGTGCACCCAACTCTATTCAGTTACAGTCAGAGTTACATCTGGGGAAAATAGAAAAGAATCCTAAATCCAAAGAATACCAAAGACACAGGAACTGTTAATAAAGAACTATGCATATAGCATTGCATATAATGTGAATATATCAGAAATACAAGCATAGAAATCAACAGGTTTGTAATTACTGGAAAGCAATAGTCCTGAATTTCTACAAATACTTTATATTTTATTATTGTTGTGATCACTGCCATTTATGTTTGGGGGGAAGTCAAAGGGATTTAAAGTTTCATATGAATCAACATTTTTGCTCAGTGGAAATAGGATTTTTCTAGCATGGGTGCAGGAACATTCTCAAAATCCGTTTTGAGGGAGAGAAACATGAAAATCCAGTGTATGATTTATGTAGTTTTTTAATTTGACAGATGAGAAGTCTTAACTTAAAGACAGTCTGCACTCGTGTCACACCGTCAAAGGGCTTTTACAGCTTGCAAATCCACTGAGAATAATTCATTAGCTAACGTTTTTCATCTTCTCAGTTTCTCATCTTATCATCATAAAAATGTCATAATAACCAAAAACAAAGCACAAATAATTATAAATGTTATGAAACTCTTGGCAATACACATCCTTTTTTCTCTTTTCATCTTGTTTCAGAGAGTAGAATAGGCATTATCAATGCCAAGTCAAGGTACTGCTGAAGAGAGAGATGTATCTAAGAATGCCCAAATTGCCACTAACCTATATATGATCATCCAAATCTGAGCCTTTAATGTAAATCCAAACAGATTTATTGCAATGATACATCTGAGTAATATTCTCTCAAGTATAAGAAGTCAGGGAAAATTTGTATAAGACTAATCAGTTGCACCCCGAACATTTGCTCACTAAGCATGTTTAAACTACATTGTGCCAATCCATGTGCAATTCACAGGAAAGAACTGAAACAAAGTTTTAAAGCTTCAGATAGATGGAAGAGTGTTAATGACTTTCATAGCTTGACCTACTTTGGAATACAGCCACATACGCTCATATCTGGAGCAGTTTGTCTAGTATCGTACAGAAGGGCTGAACAGCAAATTCCCTCCTTCTATTGAAGACCAAGACAAAAGTGCCATGGGCTTCAATACAGAAAGGATTTCAAGCCCAGGGCTTTGAGAATACGCTATAAGCTATACAAAATTTACTTTATATTTTGACGTACATTGATTTCATATAGTTGCCAGCTGGTTATTCTGGAGAAAGTGTCTACAGAAACCCATTTAGTTGCCCATATATTGGCAGATATATATGATTTAGAAACCAGATGTAGAATACAAAGTAGTTAGGACTGAGGTGCTCCTTGCTTGTGGAAGATTTTGCCTTCATGTGACTCAGAAAAGAAAACAAAGCAGGAGGTGTTGTTTCATAATAATAACCAGGACCTGGATCATATAAAAATAAGTCTAATGTGTCCATTTTTTCCGTCATTGGCATTACCGTGTTTTGGTTGGGCTGTGATTCTGTAGTGTTTCACATCACTGGTCCTCTGATAATTCCTGTGTGTATTTTAAGTTTTCATTTCATTTACGTTTTTTGTAACCACATTTTCCTATGAAAACATTCCTGAATTCATTGCGATGCACAAAGCACAAGTGAAATTGCCGGAAAAGTAGGAAATGTAGAGCTGATTGCACCTAACTGCTTTCAAACAGACAGGAAAATTGACACTCAGAAAATGATAAAGGCTGGCTGATATTCACGTTGATGACATCGATAACTGTCAGTGCCAATAACTGTATGTGGAGTAAAAAAAGACATCGGCATTTCAAAGCACCATTTCAGTGGTGCTTGCTCATAAATAGCGGTTAAAATGCAGCCGCTGCAGGGCCATCTCCCCAGGACCCGCACGGGGAAGGCTCCTCACCAGCCTGACCGCATTTACCTATTCTGGGTGCGCGGGCCGGGGCTCGCCGGCGGATCTCGCTGGGGACCGGGATCCCCCGCAGCCCGCTCTCGGGGG
>NW_009231142.1:18468-18709 GCF_000690835.1 Fulmarus glacialis | reverse complement strand
TTTCGGCATGTATGGGCAACGGATGAGAAAGCTAAAGTTGTATCAGCAGTGTAGTGTATGGCTAGTAATAGGCCGGTTAGGATTTGGGTTATTAGGCAGATACCTAAGAGGGATCCGAAGTTTCATCAAGCAGAGATGTTTGAGGGGGTGGGCAGGTCAATTAGGGAGTTGTTAATTATTTTTAGTAGGGGGTGGGATTTTCGAAGGTTTGGGGCCATTAATTTGGTGTTTTGGTCTATAT
>NW_009231142.1:0-17775 GCF_000690835.1 Fulmarus glacialis | reverse complement strand
CATGAGGTGGTTGTAGGTAGCATTTTCTGTAGGTTTCCTATTTTTCAAATGTCTTGTTCTCCGTTAAGGTTATGGATAATTGATCCGGAGCAAAGGAATAGTATGGCTTTGAAGAATGCATGTGTTGAAATGTGGAAGAAGGCTAGCTGTGGAAGGTTCAGTCCGATAGTGACTATTATTAGTCCTAATTGGCTAGATGTGGAGAAAGCAATGATTTTTTTGATATCGTTTTGTGTAAGGGCACAGGTGGCAGCGAATAGTGTAGATAGAGCACCTAGGCATAGGCATAGGGTGAGGGCGGTTTGATTGTTAGCAAGTATGGGATGAGTGCGGATGAGTAGGAAAATTCCGGCTACTACTATAGTGCTGGAGTGGAGTAGGGCTGATACTGGGGTTGGGCCTTCTATGGCGGCTGGTAGTCAGGCCATGAGAGATAATACAATATAATAAAAACTTTTCTTCTTAGCACAGTTTTACTTGATGGTGCCAAGTTTGTAAATGCATGTTCACAGACTGCAGCAGCCTTCATTTCACAGGTCCTTCAAGGGCCCAGCAGTTAGCTGATCAGTTCCAAACAGCAAAGATTTTGATATTTTTGTATTGTTTTGAAGAGGCAAAGTATTCCACCAAGAGCCTATTAAAACACACTGCTCTCAGTGGGACATTTACCATGACGTTGAAGTATTTGGGGAAATACCACAAGTACCACAACAACAGCAAGTGCTTCATTGATGGATATTTCCCCTTTAATAACACCCTTTTTTTACAGGAATGATGTATATTACCAGTTTGTAACAAGTGACAGCATAGTAACTTAGGATTACCAGACACTGATATAGAAGGTATGGAAGGTCTTTTTAATCTATTAAAACTGTGTGAATTACTCATGTAAACTTCAGGGAAACAAATTTTTAAAATCAGAAATTATATCACAACACAAGTATATATATAAAATAAAAATAATCAAACACAGTCATTCATTTTGAATGTCACTGTATTCACACTGAAGGACCTGTTCTTACCATGAGACGATACTTCATTTCTGAATCAACTGGTCTTCCCGCTTCCATGCAGGCTGTGAACCAGGAGATATCCAGTAGTTCAAACCTGGAGCTGTCTCCCACAGCCTGTCCTCTCAGCCAGTCCAGCACCTCTGGGTAAGAGTTGTTCTCAGCCACAATATGAGTGACAGAGTCACTGTCAAGAAGCACACAAAAAGAAGTTTTCTTTTTTTCCTGAACCCAACTGTACACAGATACAGAGCTGCTATTTCCATATTTACTTACCATGCACTTCCTGAAAATTGTAGTATATATTATACGTTAGGATGTGGGAAGCAGTTGTGTTTTCATATCACAATATATCTATTCCAGTCACTGAATCTGCTTTGAGAAAAACTTTAGCCTGACAGCTCCTGTAAGTGCAGCATTTTCTTTCTTTCGGCATCATTTGCCTTCCATAAAACACTATCCTATTACACATTTTTTTGCAACTCTGAAAATATTTGGCTTGCACAGGCAGTACCATAATGAAAAGGCTGCTTTACGATACCTGACAATCCCTTCCCAATATTCCTGATCAATGAATGAAAGCTTTAGAGTATTAAAAAAGTCTGTTAACAATAATTCTTTAAAGCTTTACAGCTAGTAATATCTTTTTGTAAATTTAACTTTTCTGTACTTACATTAAGCTCTTTACATATGACATTGTCAAATTTTCATGACTTATATCTTATGAATTATGCACTCCATCTAAAGACCACTTGCTACTAAGAGGCCAGTCTCTTACAAAACTGATATCTTAGTTTAGTGAATATAAAATTTACAGATTGAGTTATTGTTCAATAGATTATATGGCGTACATTGCTTAAAAATATGGTAACACAAAGGTTATTACACTAAGTTTGGGTTGATGTACTAGAATAACTTTGGAAAGAACCCCATGATAGTTCATGATTAAAAAGACACAGTTCTGCACCTTCCACAGGAAAATAGTGGATGGGGACAAAGTTATGTTTCAAGAAAAAAATGACATGCATATATAGGATGATCTGTAAATTTCTACCTGGCCTGCTGATGTTCCTCAGCAAGTTTAGAAAACTACTAACTTGGTAGGAAATTTTGAGTGGTTGCTAGTGTTCCCCCTCCACACACACCCCAGGAGGGTGCTGTCACCCACAAAGACGACAACAGATAAAGGAGGAAACTCTTCATTTTCATGAAACTTGTAGGACCTCTGTATCTCTGAAATATATGCCAAAATTAACTGATATCAGTCAACGGATTCCTAAACTTCTTGGGGGAAAGGCACAGGCAGACAGCGTCACTATTTCACTTAGCTTTTATAGAAATAAGCCTAGAATAAGCCCAGTCCTGATGGCAGCCGCCTCCACTTGCAAGCCTCCGTAACCTCCTGCTAGCCCATGCTGGTGACAGCCTTGAGCATATACAGTAAATGTCAAACAGGCTGACAGATTGCTTTCCTGGAGAAGTTAAACCATCAACCTGTCCAAGCAGACAAGGCACTACTGGTAGACATAGGTGGTTAGTATGGACTTTAAAAAGGATGTGTGCTAATTGTTAAAGGCAGACTGCACAACCTTTCAAAGCAAACTACTTTCTAGGAGACCAACAAAACCCCTTAGCCTATCCCTGTGACCCGAACTCATATCAATAATTACCGATTTCATTAAATCACCAAATTGCAATGACAAATACTGGAGTCACCCCATAGAAAACTGTTATCACATAACTCTCCAATGCATTAAATGAACTATATTTTGGAAATATAGGAAATGTATTCAATGTAGTATACTTCAGAAATATGAAAACTGTCATGGTATAGCACAATTTTTTTCTCTCCATATTGTGCAACTTGTAGAGCAGAGTACACTGAAAAAAAAAAAATCCCAATTTATTTTAATTTAAAAGATTACAAATCTAGGTTAGGTGAATCTCCATGAAATACTATTGGTTTTATTATTATTTAACCCTGCTAGGTTCTACTTTAATTAAACTGTCACATCTTTATTTGAGTAAAAAAAAATTCAGTTAGAGACATAGAACTTCTGCTTCCTGTGGACTATTTCACTTTATATAAAATATTCATATGTAATGTATTTGTACCAAGCTGCAGATCTGGGAACTTTGCCATTGCTGTGCTCGCAGCAGCAGTTTAGCTGCTGTGCACCAGCTTCCTCTGGTACCTGTACAGCTGTGCTTTTTTCTTGGCACAGAACGTAACAAATTTAGCATTTCCTCTGGCATTTTCAAAAACAAAAATCAACAGTTAAATAGTTCTGGTTTATCCAGCAGCAGCTAAGCTGAAGTTAAACATAACATCTGCCTTGCATGCAACTTGCAGAAAGTCTGAAATATTGGCAATACCTACCTGTGTGTCAAAGCAGCCCAGATAAAGCCTCCACTCAGTCCTCAATGGATTGTTAATGGAGGATTCGGAACAGCCCAGTTCATTTTTTTTCCCTGAGAATTCAATTAGTTTTGTATCAGACGCTAATTGCCTACTTCTGTTCAATACCTGCTTGAATCTTGCTTTACAAGTTATTTCATCCTCCCTTCTTCTTTAGGCTTTCAAAGTTGATGGGATTGAAAAATCTGTGGAAATGAGCTTTCATAGGGAGGACCCAGTTGTATACTATCTGCATACAGATACAGAGAAACGATCAATACTTGGTTTTCTTTCACCTTTTCAGAGAACCTACATAATGATGTAGCTTTCAGAAAACTGCATAATGATATAACTAGCACTCATGAAAAGCACTGCTTGGAGGAAGGCTTCCTTCAAAATGAATTGGCTTATTGAAACACCACCAGACAAATTTGCAGCTGGAGTGTATTTTCACCCTGAAATGCCGCATCTGTGGTATTTTATTCCTAGGTTTTTTCTCCAGTGCCCTTCCAGATTGTACCAAAGCGTAAGCCAGTAACTTTGAGACTCACATCAGTGTATTACTCACAGGAAGATTAAATGTTAGAATACCAGAGATGTTCTAGAGAAATGCCCCCCTCAACCCATCACATTTTCCATTCCTATATGTCTAACTTTTTTTCATTTCAGGAATTGGCCATTAAGTTTAGATTAACCTTAACCTGACTTCAGGGGGGAAATAAAAAATGGCTGATTTAGATCAGCTAAAGATGTGATTCATTGATTCCAGTGAGATTATACAAATGCATAGAAAAATATCCTGTGAAAAACATTTGCAAGTTCACACCTTACATTTTTTATTTTCCATGTGAGAAGCAGCACACTGAAAAATGCAGACACATTAAAATTGACAGGCTTAAGATAAGTTAGAACCACAGATTTTAGAGGTTATTAGAAATTAGAAATTATGCTAATGTTTGTGTTCTGCCTGCTCTCTGCCAAGAAGATGATAGAAATGAAACACCTTTAGGAAGACTCACTGAAATCCTGAAACATCTTTGGGAAGAGCAAAGTATATCCACCAAATACATAGGCAAAATCTTCAACCACAGTCACTTGTATGACTGCATTTATTAAATTACAATGCTTCAAGCAGCATTACTACATGTTATTTCTACACACACAAACATCTTCCTACCTTAGCTCACTTTCTATTCTGAAACCTTTTCTTCTTGCCAGCTCCATCAGAAACGTCCTTCTGGTCATCCCCATCTTCCTCTGCATAATAAAAATGACAAACTTATTGAACTTTATTTCATAACTGCAGGAAAGGTTTGGGGAATGCATCCTCTTCTGTCTCTTCCTCTGGGAGAATACAGCTGGAGCTCTGAGCCTATCCATGATGCAAGGTAGAAGTGTTTTCACTTGGGTAAAAGGGAGATACCATCCTTTCTGCCAAGCAGCAGCTGTATTTAATGTCACCACCCATTGAAGTAATTTTCTTCTGTTTCCCCTCTGAAATCAAAAACAGGTGCTACACAAGCAGAAACATCACTTGCTTTCTACCATCTGGGACTTCTTGCATAGAACTACTCCAGACAGGTGCAAATATGCTTTCATTCCTTAAAATAGCCATTACATATAAAAACTTTATCCAAATAATACTGACCATAGCATAACTATTTCAAAATATCAACCGGGTCTTCAGCTGGTTTAATGGCCCAGTTCCATCAATTCATGCTTTCAAATCTTTTCCAAATCCCACTTTTCCAAATTGCAGGGCACGTTAATTTTTAATTTCTAAAAAAAAAAAAAAAAATTAATTCTTCCTATTGTTAGCTAGGAACTCTGTCTTAGAAAACAACTAAATAACAGTATACAAATATGTTGTAGAATAGCCTGTACACTTGCTACTTCTGTATAATTAATTTGATTAAAAAGGGATAGGTTTTTTTTAAGAAAGCAAACAAAAAATAAGCTTTTGAAATTAAATTTACAATAAAAGAAATCCTTTGCTGTTTTGATACTAAGGCAATGGAAGACACAGAGAAAGCATTAGAGATGTGTTTAAATATACTTTCGGTGTGCATTGCCAACATTGCTTTCTACTATTTGCCCTGGAATGCACTGCTCTCTGTGGCAGGTACAGTAGGGAAAAGGTAGCTACCTTCCTGCTTTTAAGCACCCAGTGACCTCCAAACAACTACACAGGAGATTATGGAGGTTATGTACCATCCTTTCCTGGAGGATGGGGTGTTGGTCATCAGAGAACTACGCTAAAATTTGTTGCAGACGTTGTGTTGGATTCAGTTAGGTATGACCCTGAATTTCCATCAGAACAAAGTGAGTGCAAACAAGCAGGTTTACAGCATGTGCATCTATTTCAGCACAAATCTACTTCAGTGGTAAATATCCCCATTTCCATGACAAGTTGGATTTTTATTTTTAGTGTAGCAGCGAATTTGGATTTTACCAGCCCTTCAGAATGTGTCACAAATGTTATATCTTGCAATTCTCATTGCTCATGTTCAGGAGAGGAAGCAAGGTGGAAAAATTCTGCCTAAGTCAGATCTATCAATTTTATTTTCAGTCATTTTATCACAGATGGATATACAACCTGAGTTACAGAAAAATGGGTCAAAACCTGTTTCCTGCAATTATGGCCGTGAGTTTAAAATTAAATTATAAAAATATTACTGACATTTTCCCAGCTCTACAGCTCTTGCTGGTTCAACTGTATTATCACAGATATAAAGGACCAGTTTTCATCAGAATAGAAACTAACCTTCAAAAATTAATATAGAGCTTTCAGCTGTGGGGTCTTCCTGAGGCCATGAAGAAAATATATACACGGTTCAGTACATAAACTAGACTCCATTCATTTCTTCCCTTGCCTAAGGATAACCCAGAAGCCAAAATATCTATTCCTTTTTCTGATTCGTAACATTAAAATTGTCAAAATAAATCATTTCAAGGTTATTTTGAAATTATACAAGATATTTTCATAGGACCTGGAAAATGGACAAGCAGAATTTAAGAGGCTTAAGCAAAAGAATAGCAGCAAGGAAGAAAAAAAATGTAATAGTGAAGGGTCTGGCATTAAGGCTGAGCAATCTGTTTTGGTTGCTCCTTGTCTGTTTTCCAGACTAATCAACCGTTGAACACTGGCCATCTCCTTGTTTACAGCCTTCATAGGCTTGGTAAAAAGCTTTATTTTATCTCAAGCCCTACAAGGAATAATGTATTTGAGAACAGATTCTTTACATATGTTAAACAAAGTCTTATTTTATGTTATAATTAATTCAGTGCCCTCAAACATGTAAATATAATTTCCTCCAGTGTAACATCAAGATGCTCAGTGCCAGTAAAATCCTTCTGGCATGAAAAACATAAGTTATTATTCCTTCATGTTACTGTAGTAACGCTTGAGCCAGATTTTTGAGGGCATTTAGGTGCCAAAAAGCTGCAAACAGAGGCCTAGTGGGATTTTCAAAATATCTAAGCAACCTAGGCACCCAGCTCCTTTGGAAATCAATTTCTGGCTTTGAACCTAATGCAAAGAGATTTTCTCTGTCTAATAAAGACAGCATAACATCATGAAAAGGTCTCTGCCAATGATGCAATTTTATTAAACATACACTATACATTCTAAAATTAACAGGATTTCCATATCCCAGATGAGCGAATAACCTACTCTCCTACAACATTACATTATAATATTTTTGACAGTAACACAGAAAGTAGAATATGCATTAGGGAGAGAGCAAATACAGTGGAGGAAAAGCATGTCTCTTATTTATGACAAAGAAAAAGTATGCTGTTATCTGAGTTATGACACCACATTTAATACCTTACTCTCCACCACATATGATTAGTGGCCTAAAACCACAGAAACTTGCAGAAATTTTTCCATCTAAGTACACTGTCCTGGAGTTCAGAGTAGTTCACATCCCTGGAGGGAAATCTAGAACAAATTTCCACGCTCTGATGTTCTTGCTGTGGATCAGTTTTGTGCCCTATCAAAGGCACGGATTAAGAACAAGATGCACACAACTGTTGATGGGCATTTAAGTAAACGCCTTTCATCTGTGATGAAAAATGTCTGTGCCAACAACAGCATCCCAAGCAGTCTCAAGCAGTGTCTAGTGCAGACCTCAGCCTGATGCCCAGAGTACTGATCTTCAGTACTTCAAAGGGGGTTTCCTTGGGAGGAAAAGTGCAGGAACACACAATTTCTGGAAAACACAGTTTAGCTCCTCTGAATTTCGGTATTCACACATGCTTTCACTGCACCTTCTCGATTACTGTCACGTGGTCTTTTAGTGCCCTGCTTTCATGTGAACTGCATTCTAAATATTTTATAAAATGTTACTCACCCATTTTATATAGCTTTCCTGTGAAGAGTGAAGAGTGGTGAAAGGTGCTTTTAATACACTGCTGCAATATGCTAACCTTCAGAGAAAGCATCTCTCAAGCACCATCAACAAAAACTAGAGAAGTTTGGATACCTTTTCTTGATTTCACATATGCTTAACAGCGTTTCACACAGTATTGTTTCACAAGGATTAATTTTTCTTAGCATTTTCATTTTAAAGTCTTTGGTAATTCAGCATTTTCCAATGAACAATTTCATGGAAATTTTAAAATCCTTCTGATGTTTGGTTTTGTCCAGATATTGCCATGACTTTGCTTTAGTTTAAATTCTGGCCTTCTTGGCTGCTAACCGTTCCCTTTGTTGTTGATACCTGTTCTACCAATCTCTCAATGCCTAAAAATAAAACGGCAGGTGTTTTGTCTGGTTTTAGTAAAAAATTTGTGGAATCCAATTATATTTTTAAATTAAGTTATTACATAGAACTTTTCTATATTTGTACTACTTACACTTAGCCAATGCAGAAACTTGAAGGATGTACATATACCAAAATATAAAATATTTAAGAACTTTTTTTGTGAAGTTTTATCTCTTACAAACAAGTACAGGCTTTGTTTTCATATTTTTATTTATTTGTTTTACTTCACTTGTCAGCAGGGAGCTATATGGAACTCATGAAGGCCTCGAGTTTCTGTCCTTAATTCCACGTTATGTTTAGTAGGTAATCAACAAGCTTAACAATACCTTAAAATTCCATTGGACAAAAGGGGACAGTACCTGGAATTCCTGGACACTGCTACCTGCACCAGCAAACCTTTTTTGAACATATGTTGCATGAATCTATTTCTTCAGTCCCTATTTTTTTCACGTATAGTAAAATATAAATTCTTACAAAATGAGCATGTTAAACCAATCTGGCTAGCCTACAAAATAAAGAAACAGAACATCATGCTGTTAGATTTGATTCCAGTGTTTCGAATAAATGTACTATTATTTAAGATAAGAAAATATTGAAAAGTATATTATGGAAATGTTTGGATACATTTAAAAATCAATTCTCCCTCATCCCCTTTGGTGTTTATATTCTTTGAACTACTAGAACATTTTCAGGGGGCAACTTTGAAGTATACATGATTGAGTTATTCACATCAAAGGTGATAAACTCCATAAAATACTCAGATGACTAAGAATTTTTAAAAACTGATGAATTGATAGTATGCTTTGAATGTGCTTACTTGGCTGTATCATGGTATTTGGTATGTAAGATAAAGTAGGCTTAGAGAGGACACAAAATCCTGTAGTTGCTGTCATCAAATGTACATCATCTCTGATGTATGTAGTCAGAATAGCTGCTTGTTATCTTTTTCTTTTTTTTTCCCCCAAATTGGAGATGGAAACCTGATAAGAAGAATGTATTTAGCAACATCTCTCAAAAACTGCCGATGTAGAAATCATACCAAGAGCTGACAGCTTCTTTAACTGATTGTATACACAGCTATTATAGAAAGGGTTTGTTCTTCTAAGCCCTTTCTGAGGAAACTAGGGAAGCGCGGTATCACAGTGCTGAATAATAAAATAGTGCAACAGGGTTCCCCCTTACAGCATGGGGAAAAGTAATTGGTGACAAATCCTGGCAGGAGCTACTTCCTACCCACATCAATATGCCTATATTCCCTGGAAACTATTATTTTCTCTCTTCCTTCAGTCTCTCTGTTCAGTAACAAGGCTTACAATTGCTCTCTTTGGTTACTCTGCTAATAGTAGCTGCTGCTTGTTGTGATTGTTATTGGAATATCCTTTGATTTTTTGTGCTGGTGCATGAATGGTTTTCTTTATACTGTAGTCTCATGAGAGCCTTGTGAACTTCTCAGCAACAAGCAGAGGCATATCTGCATAACCCCATCAATATACATGGTCAGGCAGGTCCTTTGACAGTTATGCATCTCTTCCAGACACAGTTTACAAAGGTAAAGGTCTCCGGATTTTGAGTACCGTTTATTTAGACTCTCACACTCATCTCATTGCCAGTATTAAGGACATTTCCGTTAATTAACAAATACCAAACAACATTCAGAGATGAGGAGCTACACAAATGGTGTTGCATGGCGTATATTTAGGCAGCTGAAAAGATCATGTCTCTCAATGATGACCAAATAACGTTCCTGTGGACATTTCAGAAACTTCTTATATAAAAAGATAATACTAGAAATTAATATATTGTTATATAAAAATTCTTATCCTGCGACCTTCATTCTCTGATAAAGAATCCTCATTTCCTCCCCTGCTCCTCTAGTAGGACACTGCTAATATAACAGCTAAATTGACCATGTATCTTCTTTTAATTAGTTGTTACAATAGTTACTAGATAGTAGAATTAATGCATCTTGCAGCAACATTGCAAATGCAGTTCTGGACTTATTTACATTACAGAATATACAAACAGCAGTATGTGTGAGATTTATGCCTTCTACACTTACAGACAGTAAAGCATGATGCATTTAATAAAGATAGATGTACATAAGCCAAAATAATGAAAAACGGGAAAAGGTTATTGCCATGTTTCACATAAAGCTTTCAACTATATACTCAATATTCAGTAGTACAGGAAAACTTATTTGGCTTGCAGCTCCCACATCATCAAGCTGAGGAGATAATCAGACCAGGTAATATAAAAGAGAGGAGTAAATAAGAGTAAGTACTATAGATAATGTTGTTGCAGAGGGAAGAAAAACTTATGAATAATATTATGCAGTATGTCCCCTTGTCCTTTCAAAAGTTTATACGAATCACACAAGATAAGAAAGTTTAACTCCTTTTCTGGCTATTGAGCAAAAGCAACAGGTAACGGCTAACAGTACGGTGAGTCCTAACAGCGCTCTTTCTGCACACTCTGCCAAAATAAGCTAGAAAAATAAGCTAGAAAAAAGTCAGAGCCAGCATCAGAGAAGCTGAAAGAATTGCTGATGAGGATTACACATATCTTTGTGTTATCTCCAGAGAGAAAACAAAACAGATCTTCATCTGAGTGCCGTGTTGTAAATTTTGCAGGTGAAGGAAAAATCAGTTAGAAGCCTTTTTTATTCTAGAAATTTGAGCTGAAGGAAAATAGAAAGCACAGTGGAGCAGGGCAGAATTCTCACCTCTTTGATTTATTGAGGTTCTGAGTTCCACTAATGCAGAACTAATTACAGCAGAAGTAACCAAGCCGGGTGATTAATTCATAGCAGGAAAGACTTTGCTTTATCCAGCTGGATTTTTTTAATCCAAAACCACTCTTGACACAGTTTCCACAAAAGCATTTTTTCCATTTCTTACTGACTTCACCTATAATTTGGCAGCTGCCTAGAGTATCACAAAATACTTAAACATTTTTTGTTTTGCAGTGTAGATTTGATGGCTCCACCTTTCATTACAATGAAAGCTAATTTTTTCAACTGCATAAAAATTTACTTCTCAAAGCCACTGGCAATTCCTTTTCCAGGCTAACTCAAAATTTGCTCCCTCGTTTCATCTTGCTGAAAATTCAATATTACTGAGTCAATTCAAAGTTGCAATAGCCCCTGCAATACCTGTCCCAGTGTAGCATTGCATACTTAGCTGTGAACATATGTTGATCGATCTTTATAAGAAAACCACACTGTTCCTAGATATATTTGAGAACACAGCCTTTAGAGCCATCTTTCTGACTCCCTAAATCACAGATGTAAATCTCATGCCATTATTTTATGATGCACACCTGCTTATTAGGAAATTCCATTACAAGTTTTGACACTATTTTTTTTTATACTATTCAGAGACAGTATAATTCCATCTAAGTGAATTATTTGTATTATGAGCTTTACTCCTCTTTCCCATCTTTATTGCTGTAGAGAGGATGCAGTTTTAAGAAATGAAAGCTAATTTTCTGCTACATGAAAAGTCAGATTCAATGTGCTATCACAGAACTATGAATGGAGCTGGTAATTCAATAGTTAAGCGACAAATCAGAAGACCACACTGTACTGAAGAGCTTTCTGTCAACAAGATTCAACTTCTTTCTTCCACTAAGATTTCCTAAATCCTTCTGTGTTTCTATTCCTATGCTAAGCTAATTATTATCATATATTATGAAGCATGACAGCAGGAAAGACAGAAAGCAGGTAAACCTATTTGTGAATGCTGTTCTGTTACAACAGTTTACTCAAAATTTTACTAAAAATACATGATGTTTATAATTTAAAGACATTTTAATTTAGTCACTTGGCACTTCGTGATATTATTAAAGACACAATTCAATATCATAGTTTTCTTTTGCTGTTGGCAGTTCGTTATGATCTTACAATGCACTGGAATTCAAAATGTCATGAATACCAGCATGATACACGGACAAATTTAGCCTCTCTTTTGTTTAACTGTGTTGAAATACGTGGAATTACAAAGATATAAAATCAGGCCAAGTCAGAGAAGAAAAAGGCCTAAATCCAGAGACTGTGCCAATTGTTACGGAGAGCAGGTACCAGTAGACTCCAAAGTTATCACATAGCCAAGAACAATTATTTTGACAATATTACTGCGCATGTGTTTTCAAAGCCCAGAGAGCTCATTTCCAGCTATTCTAGGCTGCTCTTCTAAAAGTTTGATTCAAGCCCCATAGAAGTGACACCAGTCTGTCACCCAGCTTTCACTCTCCAAAGTAAATGAGTCAAGTAGGAGGATTTAGAGAAAATCTCCTGTAGATTTTGGGAGTTAGGCCAGGCCACTGATTTACTTGCATGAGGCACTGAGGAAAATAATGCTTTTTCTCTTGTGTAGTCTTACCCACCAGTCTGTGCTGTGCAGACTCGTTGCATAGAACACCTGAATATCTCAACATAACATACATGGCAATGGCACAATGGCCTTCAAAGAATGAGAAGCCACGGGTATAATAACATACACAGGCAACAGCCTTGACAGCTGTAAGTGAATGCATATCAAAATCGTGTCAAGAAGAAAAGGTCTGCAGAGGAAGATACTTCAATAGTAGTGAACTACTAAGACGAAAATAATGACATAAGATGTAGTCATGCTTTTAAACATAAGGAAAAGTAGTCCAAGCTGTTTCCTAGGTTACGAGTAAGAAAAATCTTACTCATATAAGCAAAATAGGACACAATATAGAAACCATATATGCAGACTTGACTGAAGAATTATAAGTGGTGTATGTAAATGTCATAATCACTGAACCATGCAGGTAACCAATAAAATTATACTTTGCTAAGACTATGGTTTTATATCTACAGAAAATTTGGTACATCAGTCCATTATGTTGTGTAGGCATCTGCTAAGGTACAAAATGCGCCATATTGCACAACCTGCAGAGGGAAAAATCCATGTATATTTTCATACATCTGTAAATCCAGAAAATTCTCTGTCACAAGTAATTATATGTAGTGTGTATCTTCCCCTTTACGCAGGCTCAATGGCTTCCTGGTTACTTATTTCACAGGTATATAGGTTATGTGAATTAAAATGTCTTCTTTACCCTTTCCTCCACATTGTGCAGGTGTTGAAAACTCAAAGCAGGAGGACGACCATGAGTGATACAGCTCAGCTTAGAGGGCTGGAAGATAAGGTTCAGACCAACTTTGCAACAGCCCTTACTGTTCTGGTTGCATACAGCATCGTGAAAGGAAACCAAACGTAAATATTTCTTGATGAATACGGATAGAGGGAGGTTAAAGGAACTACCTAAACCAGATTGTAAAAGAGGATGTTTCTGAGAGGGAATAAAAATTTTCACATTTGAGGGAGATAATATTAGAGGAAATAATATTCTTCACTTTGCTTCGGTGAGTGGAAAAAGATGGCTCTGTCCAGGAGAACGGTTTCTGAGTAGGAAGGATTTGACAACGGCAAGGATGTAGGCATGTATCAAGGGCATATGATACAGGCCATTAACAAATACCCTAAAGAGCTACTCTCTGGTAGACATTGTCAAATAAAAGTTGAAAGGTATCAAAAATCTCTTTAGAGCATTTGCATTTAATTATAAATTATGTATGTATACATATACACTATATATATATACACACATAATTTCTTACCTTTTAGTTCCATATAAAATTATTTTGCGAGAGTATTACAGTTCTAACAGTTAGATGTAGTAATTGGTGGGTCAAACACTCACTAACTTTAGCAACCATTTATACATATTCTCTTCACCACTCACTGGTCAAACCAACAGACAACAAAACACAAACCCCACCAGCCTTTGTGGTGAGATACGAAGTTGTGGTGCGCGCTCCCTGCCACTCCACAGCAAACCACCACAGGATCACCTTATGCTACCTCCACAGCTGTGCTACCCACAAGCACGGTATAGCACAAATACCAGTGTAAACAAACGGCAGTACGATGTAGAAAGTTGAACGTGAGGGCCAGAAATTGAGGATAACGGCTTTAAAGGACTAAGTGGGAAAGAAAAAGTAACTGACAGTACTTCTTCAGTCATACTTAATACTACTATATGTGTTTGGATTCATAAGGTGTTCTCAAGGCTATTTTACATTGCTTGGCACAGCAATTTAGCAGATTCATTGAGTAAAAATGATTAGGAAAATAATGGAGCACTAAACTCGTAAAATTAAACTACTTTAAATATGTAGTACGTATAACGGAGTTACAATCTGTTACCACCTTGTCACTCACAACCCAATACTGTACATTTGGCATGAAAACTTACAACTCAGCCTCTCTGTAAAATGTCTGAGCCAAAAGAAGTCAACCACAAACAAGGGTATTAAGGACAACCTTGGAGTTATGGTAGCAAAGATAAGAAAGCCTAAATTTGGGATAAGGGCTAGGGTCCAGATCAACAAGGTCAGATAATGCATACTTAGATATCAGAGTCAAAGCAGCCACCAGACTAGATTTAGTCTGGGCCAGCAGCCTGCATTTATTATGGGTGATGCAATAAATCCATATCAACAATCAGGTTAAGATAATTACTAGGTTTTGGGAAAATAGAGCTCATTTGCCTGTGTTTTAGACTAAGTCTAGAAATGGGAAAATTGATTGAGCACTGACGCAAGCAAAGGTCTGAAACCTGTGATTGGATTTTGGCTAAAAGGAATTATTTTTCAATATTAATGAACAGGTTAAATCTTTAGAGTTCAGAGTTCAGTAGAGCTAAGAGTTGAATTCAATAGGATCCCATGGCCTATGTCTAAAAGGACTATTGGGCTAGCAATTCTGGGCATGCGGACAATATTAGCAGGGGTCAGGATTGCTGGGATCATTTATCCACATTGCCAAATGGGTTTATGGTTAATTAATTCCTGCGCAAATAAAGAAACTTTCCTGTTTGTATAAGTGTGTTAGGTGTGGGAAGGTAACAGCTGTGTTTGGGCTAACAGTGTCTGACAGACACAGTCAGACCTGACTCAGAAGCCACCTGGCTTGGTTTTGTGGTCATACAAGCAAAAATTTCCCTCCACAGAACTCTCTACTGAGCTTTTGCACCTCTTTTCTATTTAACCTAACTCTTTTCTTCATCCTGTAAAGTGACCCTATTAGGCCCCAAATTTAATATAGTTCTTGGGCAAATTAGCGCATTCATATTGGCAAGTGCTTTATACTGAATGCAGAGGAGCACACGTGGTGTAGGAATGCAAGCAGGTAAAGAAAATGTTTTCAGTTCATTTGCTGAACAATAGTTGAAAAAAAAAGTTTGTTTGATTGGAAAAGGCAGAACGTTTTCCATGAAATGAAAACAAAATGTTTCTCTGTCACTGAAAGTGTCTGTTCAACTGAAAATGAAACTCCTTGTATCAATTATCCAAAAATATCCACATTCAGTTTAGGTTGAACAGAGTGTTTAGTCTGATGTGAAGCCAGGCTTATTTCAGAATACTTGTTTTCCTAATTCCTTATTTTATTTTTAAATGTAGAGTTATTTTTTTACACCATTTTTAAATGAGGAGTAAAAAAAAAAAAATCACAAATCTTAAAACAAAGGATTTAATCTATTTCCAGTTTTTTTCCTCTCCCAGAACCTTTTCCCAGATTTTTCTGTAATACAGCACTGGCTTCTCTGCTCTGCAGAAGCTGGTATTATTATGTAGTTAGAATTCACTAAAAAGAAATGCCTCCATTCTTCAAAGGGTTATTCAAAGATTTAAGTCAACATAGAAGTCCCTCTCTTAATTAAACATCTCGGAGACAACCCTGCTGAATTTAGCAGAACAGTAGCACTGCTGGAGACACATTAGTTAGATGCCATGCCAACAAGGACATGACCCCACTGCTTTATTTCACCTCATTCTGCTGGTGACATTAACTGTTTTTTCTAAGTTTTGTAAACACTGAGTTCCAAATGGGCATAAGCGACATGATCCTCAGAACAACCAGTGAAACAGAAAGAAACACTGATAAGTTTGGGAAGCAATCAGAAGATATCCACATATATTATACGTTGGATCTCTGGCTTTTGTCAGATTTTCATAACAGCACTGAACAGTCTTTGGGGTGGGGGTTGTTTGTAGTGTTGTTTTTTTTTTTAACATGTGCTATTGATTAAAGAAGTTGCAACCATTTCTTTAACTATGATCTTGATTTTTAATAGTCATATTTTGACGTATCAAGGCTAGCCATAATGGGATACCTTTAGACTTAGATGTACTTAGACCAATATGATGTAATATGTAGCTAGCTTCATAAATTCAAGCTCTCACCAGAAATACATGGCAGATGTGATCCATTCATCTTCATCAATTTCTGTGCAGCTGGATTGTGGCAAATTTTCAAACACTGGAAACTTTTTATCAAAGCTGGATATTTTGGATATTTATCAAAGTTGGATGTTTTATGAACTATATGCTTTAGTTCAATCACAGTCATAGGATATAAAGCAAGAATTTATTTAAATAAATCATAATTTCTGTTATGCAAAGGGTGACACTCTGTAATGACCGTTAGTCACTTGTAAACCTAACACCTATGAATTTATGAATCCCTATTTGAAGACTTTGTGAAAAAGAATACTAAGATGAGTACTGTGATTTCTACATGGAGTAGTTTCCATTTTCATTCCTGGTTTAAGGCCAGCTTCTGGATTATTTCTGCTTCAGCTAGTATAACTATAACTCGAATAGGTGGCAAAAAACCTTATGTTTCAATAAGAGATTCATTTAAGATTTTCAGAAGTCTAAATAAGTAAACAAGAGTTCAGTAAGAGCTAGGGAAGAGTGGTGCCCTTTACTCTACAATGGGTGCAGAACAAATGTGCTTTGTACCTGCATACTGGTGTACACATGTGTATGCACATTTCACTTCTATACATGTTAAAAACATTTTACCTGTATTGGGTAGGCCAAATGCTTGAGGTTGAAAACATTTATTATTCAGTTGGTACTACTTCATTGGAGACAGCGGTTCTATTTCACCAAAGATTCAGGACAGCAACTGTTTCCTGAAGGATTCAGAGATTGAAGGGGTACGTTAATCTGGGGCACATTTTGCTTTCTATCCAACTACTTATTACTATACTACCCAGGCAAGAATATTATGGTATAATATCTTGCATAATGGCTGAACATGTTCCATGCTTTTTTAAGACATGACACTCAGTTAAATTCCAGTCTGATTACTCGTACGACCCTTATGTGCGTCACAGAAATGTTGCTACTATTCATAGATGTTTCATTTCTTTCTTCATGGGATTTGTTCTAGATGTAAATTCTTCTGGAACAAATCTCATACTTTTCATGTATCTTGAAGCTTGTAAGCCAACTCATTCTGTCCAAAAGATGGAAATAAATCAAGCAAAAGACTTTTTTTTTTTTTAAGCCCGATTCCAGTGTCAGATCTAGCAATATTTTATCCAGCAAATGATTGAACACTAAACTGAAATGGAGGAAGAATTGTTCAGTGAATGATTTGGATCAATTACTTCAACACAAAGGGATGATGTTCCTACATGAGTGTCATGGTTTAACCCCAGTCGACAACCAAGCCCCACACAGCCATTCGCTCACCCTCCCCGCCCCGGTGGGATG
>NW_009231141.1:0-5500 GCF_000690835.1 Fulmarus glacialis | reverse complement strand
AAGTGATGCACGATGCAATTGCTCACCATTTGCCAACCAACTCCCAGCTAGTCCCTGAGGAGCAATCGCTGCCCCCCAGCCAGCTCCCCCCAGCTTATATACTGAGCATGATATCATATGGTATGGAATACCCCATTGGCCATTTGGATCTGCTGTCCTGGCTTCGTTCCCTCCTAGCTTTTTGTGCACCTGGCAGAGCATGGGGAGCTGAAAAGTCCTTGACCAGTGTAAACACTACTTAGCAACAACTAAAACATCAGTGTGTTATCAACAATATTCATGTACTAAATCCAAAACACAGCACTATACCAGCTACTAGGAAGAAAATTAACTTTATCTCAGCAGAAACCAAGACAATTGGAAAAGACAGGATGGATCTGGTTTGACATTTTAGAGCAGACACCCAATCGTAAGTAAATAATGGAAAGACTTGCAATCTTGACAGAGGAAAGTATAAAGTCTTTTGGAGCGACGGGTAACTTAACTTTAAAGGTCAGTCTTAGGCATTATCAGGTGAGCACTGTTTTTCTTGAATCCACTGGGTTTAGGATTTGATCTTAATTAAGGTGCCTAATTCTCCCCACATATTGTATAAAGGGTGACGACAGTAAAATGGTAGCTGAGTATGTCTGATTCCTTTTATTACCTCTCTTCCTATCTTTTCAAGAGTGACATTTAAACAGTGTTAAAATCCACAGGATCTTTAAATTTATTTAAGCAAAACTATGATTTTATTGTTTGGGTAAGTGTTTTTTTCTTTTTTTATTCTTTCCTTTCCTTGATTTTATAAGATTTACCTTTTTAATATTTTTAGGTTTGATGATACCTTTCAGCATAGGGACGTTTTGCCGTTTGAAAGCTTTTGTTTGTTTGACTAATTTTAATGAATAAGTCTTCTGTACTTAAAACTTGTATTTCTTTCAAAACTGCCGTTATATAAGAGATATGACCTCCTAATTTTCTTTACTTATCTAGTTTATGTCCATCGATTGCCTTGACTACAAAGTTGCTTCTGATATTTCTTCCTACTCCTCTTAATTTATCAAAGGAATAAACTGCCCAATTTCTTGTCTATGCATAAAAAGCTTAAAAAAAAAAAAAAAAGCAGCTGCTAGAATTTTTATTTAATTCTTCTTCTTAATTCTGAATTAAAATAATTATTAACTTCCCTGTTTATTTCTCAGTATATACTACCAGTAATGTTGTGCCAGAGTTTTTTTCCTTTGTGTATCCACTGCCCACATGAAAATTGACTCTTCTATTCTTTTTGTGTCTTCAGAAAGCAAATTTGCTGTGTCATAGACAAGAACTACCTTTCTTTAGGACATGCTTTGTTACAGTTTCTATGCTTCAGTAACAGCAAATTTCACAATCAGGACTTTTTTAGCCCACTGTAAATATGACTTTGCAGATCATTTTCACTTCTCCAAAGTTGGTAAAAGTCACTGTTTCTTGTCCAAAAGTCTTCAAATAGTTATTAGATTGTGTAAAACTTTGAAGTCTCTAGACAGACAGCCTCAAAGATGTAAAGGTTACTATCTCCCATGATAGTTTCCCAGTAAACATAAGTCATTTTTAAAACATGGCAGAAATTACAGTTCAGACTCTCTGGAGACTTTCCTGGCAAGGAAAATGATGATTTCGGTTTTTTTCCATAGTCTTGATTATTTAAAATGCTACTGAAATCAGTCATATCTGTTCAGATTTCTCCAACTGAAAGACCCAATTTAACTAGTGTTAATTAAATCTCTTGAGAATTATATTGTCTCCTTCCATCCTTACCATTCATTTAAGATAGGTCCCATCTGTAATTTTACCTTCATAGCAAATGGAGACAAAAATTATTCCCTTCACAGGAAATTAAATTTCATGTCTTTGGAAGACTTTACAGATCATAAGAGATCCTGGACTAATATTATTAAAAAAAAAAAAAAAAAAAAAATCTCCTCCCCTTGCCCTCCCTGTTTATTTCTGTTGCAGAAAGATTGTTGGTCCTTTAAATGCTATATAACTGTGGGCTACTAAAAAAACTATAGGTAAATATCCCATGTCTTTATCACAGTTTGTCTGTTTCTTTGTTTTACTTTACTCTTCCTTCTTCACTCTTTTCTGTTCACTATTTATCTGTTTCATTAATTCTAAAGACTAAATTACTTTTAAATATTTTTTTTTTGCTTATTAAAGTGATTGGTATTATTTGTTACACATTCCATACGGAAAGTGCAAATGGTTCCAAAATGAACAGATATTTTATACATATATAGGTATGACAATTTACTTGTAAATACCAGATAAAGGGATTAAGTTAAAGGCCCTGTGTAACTGTCAGCTACTGCTTCTCGCAGGCATTAATTACAGACAACCTAGAAGGTAATGTTTGGAAGCTTCTGTGAAAGTAAAGAACTATTATTTAGCTGATTAGTTTTCATTTTCCTTTCAACTGATTAAACTTCTGCCTTGGAAGAGTTTGTTATCATACATGTAAAAATAAAGGGGTTTCGTGTATGGAATGGTGGATAGGCTGACTGCAAGGGATGGTTCTCATCACTGGGATATCAAAATTTCCTCTCTGACCTCTCTTGCACTGTTATATGCTGACTTCACCCTGCTTCCTTAGCAAAAAGTGTTTTGAGGCCATAAGGGATAGATGCAAACGTAGGAGCATAGAAATATAGGAATCACATTTTCTACAGAAAACACTGGGATTTTATGGCAGACCCAATGCTCTATAAAGGGATTCTGCTGTTTGTTCAGAAGTTTGATTCGGTATTTTTACATTTCTGTCACAGGTCCCTCATTAGTTTGTCATCGCTGAAACACACCACATTTCTCTAGTTCTCTCAGAAGAGAAGACCTATTTTTGAAAGGGTGCAGTTTTGTTTTCCTGCCATGGACATCACTTCTGCTGGTTAGTATGTACATGGAGGGTGAAGTCATCCACCTCTTTCTGTCTTTCCACAGACCTCTTGTGGAAGCATCTAAATAGCAGCCCTGCTTTCTGTATGACCTCCAAGCAAAAATTCTCAGAAATCCTAAAAATCTACAATGGTGTAAATTTCAAAGGAGTAATAATTACAAGAGAAGGTTGAAAGTGTCATTCCAGATCTTCTTATTGAACTCCAAGTTTTTCACTTGAAAGTATGATGAAGTATACACATCTGTAAAATGTTTTGCCTCCTTCAAGAATGAATGTCAGTAAAACAATTAATCAGTTGGCAATAGCTTTGAGTTTAGAAGCTGAAAGTGACATATAAGTTCAAAGTACTTTTTTTATCAAAGCAGCAATTGAATTTGAAGAAAATAGTGAAAATGAAGAAAGATGATAAAATATTAGATGGTATAACCCAACTCTGACGTAAAAATAAATAAATGTCTTCTAAAAGAGTGGCTTAATTCTCTAGCAAACTGAGCATATAGGCACAGAGCTGAAAGCCTGTTGCAGTCATGTAGAATCTTCTGAAATGAAATCACTTTTGTAGCTTCTTAAATAATGACATAAAATCTTCTTTTGCTCTCCTACCTTCAAAGTTTTTAGTTTGTCATTTTCTCAGTGCAGTAGGCTGCATTCTACTCTGTGACATACAAGGAGTTTAGCTGTTGGTTCAGGCTAGGAGAAAATGAACTCATTTGCTATATGCAGAGAGAGATTCCAAAAAAGACAGGACAATGAGAGAGAAAGAGAGAGGTGGTAGAGCAGGGTAGGGGAGCATGGAGGGAGTCTGATGAAAGAAACATACAAAAAAATGCAAAGTGAGGGAAAGATAAGAAATACGTAGACAAGGAATTGTGATAAAAGGAAAAAAAGAAGAGAGAGAAGCAGATTTTAGTGGAAATTTTAATGAAAGAAACGCAAAGCATATCCTCTCTTAATGTCTTTTATTACTGCTGGCTTTCGTCTGAATTAGTAGGGACTAAGCACAGAATAATTTTGATCTAAATACTTAATGTGATGCCTTTATCGGGGAAAAATAAACATGTTTGCAAAAATCCTGAATTGCCATTGGCAAAAAAATTTGCCATTTTTTTGGAATGATGAAGCCTGAGAAAGCCTGAGATATGACATTAGCCTTAGTATTTAAAAAAAAAATTCCTGAAGCAGGCTGTGAATCCAGTACGGAGGCTGCACCACTCTAAGTGTCTTTGCCTGTTTCTCTGTTTTCATTAACATTGTTTCATGTATGTTTTGCACAATAACGCTAACCTTTTATGTACATTATTGTTTCATACACATTTTCTATGTTTTGTAATCCTACTCCAGGTTTGGAGCTTGATTTTAAAGCCCAGTCCTGCAGCTGTTGAGATTAGAGTCAAATTCCCTTCAGTGTCTGTGGGGTAGAATCCCACTCCTGTCAGGGTACCTTTCTTCCTGCTCAAGGGACAACACAGCCATCAGATCTTAGGCTGTTGTTTAGCATCACAACCACACACAAACTAAATAAAGAATTTTTGGGCTAAGTAACAATTCAAGCCAATTCATTATTCAAGCTTAAAAGGAATTTGAGTTGGCTTTTTATTTCAGTGTTGTAATTTTTTGGAACTTAACCAAAAGACAGGTTATAAATACAAAGACAACTTGTCAAGCAGATCATCATATTATAGCAGAACACAGCATTTGTTCAGGTAGTTCATTTTTGCTTCTTCATAACCATTCTGTAGAGCCAGTTTATACCTTGAGCTTACCAAGGCCTTCCACAGTAATGTTCAAATTTAATTATAAAAAAAGATGACTGCAGAGGTCAGGCAATATCATACCCTAAAAATTCAGACAACCAATGACAGCTAAGGAAATCAAGAATCGCCAGTTCTAGTGTTTGGAAAATATATTTGTAAGGCTTTGAACATATCAGCATACATACCTATAACGTTATCTATTTTTAATTCTATTTTAATGAGGGATGTAATAGAAAACTCACCAGTGCTTAAAGCAACATCTTTTTCACTGTTTTCTACTAGCTAAGCTTCACTGCTGGTGAAAAATGGTGTGTAAATGGATTGGACTAGAAAGATACACGTGCATAAATAACTACTCAAAGTAAACTTAAGTTAGAGTTATAATGACTGAGGGAAAATAGCCACAGGCTAAAAGGCTTACAACAAACCAAAATCTCATTCTCCAAAAGTGATTATTTCAGCAAGAAAACAATGCAGTTCTTGTTTACTGGCTAGGAAACATGGATTTATAGTAATGATAGACATTAAAACCCCCTGGGGAGATCCATATGAATTAAACCCCACATTTTAATTGCAAAAGAATGCAAAAAGCTTACTTTGAAACATTGGTGATATAGAAATAGTCAAATTTCTGTGCAGATGAGATGTAGAGTTTCAGAAAAGAATTTACTACCTTCTTCAAGTGGTGATATGCTAAACATCGATGTTAGAAGGCCAAAATATTTTCAGAAAGTAAGACAAACCCACTAATAAGAGACTGTTAAGGGTTTTATATAAAGGGTGCTATACTTTTTCATTAATTAAATAGAATCATTAAGGTTGGAAAAGA
>NW_009231140.1:0-18449 GCF_000690835.1 Fulmarus glacialis | reverse complement strand
CCCGGGCCACAGGGCAGCCGCGGTTAGGGGCTGCTCGTCCGTCAGGCCGGGCCCCTCACGTTGGTTTACCACCTCCCGCCTCATGTTGTGGCTTTGTGGTTCTGTCCTGCTCTAACGTTAACGCCATTTCTGCACATAGGCAGTCAGAAAATTGATTTAAAGCCTGCGCCTCCCATTCCCAAAGGAGAGGCGAGGGTTGAAGAGAGCAGAAACTCCCCGCAGCCCAGTCAGCTGAGGAGCATTTATGGAAACACAATGCGTTTGAGGTTTCTTGGGTTTCGGAGATACAGCCTGGGGGCTTTGCTTCTGCGTGCCAGCCCTCGGTGCCCCTTTGAGAAGGATCTGGGTAGCATTAGCTCGCACAGATGCGGACAGTGCTGGAAGGCCAAAAATGAGGGGGGCCTCCACTCTCAGCTGGAAAGAAAACGTCGCATCCTGTGAGGGAAGGCTGCTCAGTAGGAGAAGGAAGGCTGCTCCAGCACGCACCACAGGAGGCTCAGGACCTTTCAGACTTCCCTATCTGGAAGCAAAATTGAGGCCAAGTTAAAAGAAAGAAAGAAAAAGTCTGTTTTGAAGGTGAGGTTCTTTGGTCTTAAAACCCCACCTGCAAAAAATACTACTGTATATGGGTATCTAGTATAAGGAGAGTAACCAGTCTTGTAAAGTTGAAATTCTAAAATCCCAAAACTCCCCAAAAAATACCAAACACTTTGGTGGGATGTGAGGAAAGAAATATCATGTGAGGAAAGAAAATGATAAAACTACTGTACTCAACAGGCAGGGAGTTCAGAAGGCAAACAGCTGAATGGAACAGCTTTATCATTTCTTTCCAATGTATTCTCCCCATCCCGCTTTGTTTAGCACAAAGGTTTTTCAGGGTGAGTCTTTTTGATCTATTTGTTACATCCCCTAGCATGGCAGAGCCCTGACTCATGATCAAGGATTTAAGACAAACAAAGAGCAGCAGCTCTTCAACCTGGAGGCTTGTAAATTGTACGTAGAGCGAAGCTGACTCCTGGACTTCTGCTCCAGTCCCTTTAACACACTCTTGTTTACACAGTTCATTGGTATGTCTGGAAAGATATTATACTACAAACGCTTCACCTCCCTCTCCTGGCTGCAGAAGCATCCAAGAACACCACATACAGTAGATTAATGAATTTATCCTTACAAGCACCCTGGCAACATCACTCTCATTTTGGAGGAAATTGAGGCACAGAGAAGGTTGCTGGTGTAGCGTTTCAAGAGGTTGCTCCTGGCCACATTCTCAAGTGTCTTCCCGTCATGATGGGGGCTAGTTGAAGAGCTTCGTTCCCATCTGGGCACCTCAATGAGAACCAGATTTTCATGAGTGCTCAGCACCCAGTAGCTCTTGCAATGACACTCGCAGCCAAATTTTCTGAAAAGTTCCTTTGATCATCTGGCCGCTGCCTCAGTGGAAGCAGAGAGCTTTTGAAAAATCTGATCCTGTTTGTGGGTGCTGAGCACTTTTCAAAATTCTTGCTTAAGTGACCTGGCCAAGGATGCAGACTAAAATCTGAGCAGAACCCACTTTGCCTAATCCCTAGGCCAGTGATTTAACCACAGGCGTATCCTTCCGTCTTCAGCAAAGAAAGAATAGACAGTAGTTGGGGCAGGAATCAAAATGCCAAATAACTCCCAGTACCCATGCCTGCCAAGAAAAATGCCCGGATACTTGTGGGCAAATCAGACAGCCACATTTTGGTACTTTCCTAAGAAAGGATTATTTCTAGTAGCAGTGCCAGAGTCTGGCAACCTGGATTATGCTCTTTCCAGATGTACCTATTTCTTTCTGGGCTAAAACTCTTGTGAACATGCCCTCACACAGGCACACCCTCCCCACTCTTCAGAAAAAAACAGCAGCTATCCAAACACTGTACTGTCTCCATTATCCTTAGAGAGCCAGGCACGCTTGGGCAAGACAACACTATTTTGTGTAATGATTAAGAAGCAGTGGTCGCATCAGTGAAGATTCTTGTTTTCATTGAATATTTCATTCATTTCTGAACATAAGCAACCACTTAGCTGCAGTTGTGCTAGATGCAGAGGAGGAAACACATGCTATTCTTGGCCGGACTTTACCTCTGTGGGAAACGGCAGCCTCCTTACAGCAGCCTCTGTAGGCTGCATGATTTAGCTACATTAGAGATTGTCCTGAACTTCAAGCAAGGACCTGCCTCCAGATTATGAGTACCCCAAAGTATGAATGCATGCAAAACCCCCAAAACCCAGCGTGGATCCTGTACTTCATGCTCTGGTTGTGTGAGGTCCATTTGCAAATGACAGTTTCGAAAGCCGTGAGCTCAAGGCTAGCATAGAAATTCCTCTCCAAGCTGACCATATCCATTCAACTGCCACTTGAGATGCTGCTCTCTGTGTCACTCAGCATCAACTTGTTGGACTGTCTATCACAGGACTCCATCTCGGAGTCCAGCTTTCATTAAGTGCTCTCTGTCTCACCTTTGTCCCCAACTTTCAGACCACCTCCCGAGTCAGTATCTGACCAGTATGGTAATATGAAGATAAGGCACCCAGTCACTAGTGTGTTTTAAGGGAGCGTAGATATCACATGATAACTATTGAATGAAAATGTTTACAGAAAAATAGTTTTGTAAAACAGCTCAGACTAAGCTGTTGCTGAGGGTTGAGCTCAAGCTATATAAGCCAAAAAATGCAGCTGTATCTTTTCTAGCTACAGCTAGAAACAGCTAAGTGCACTGGAAAAACCTTTGATTGGGGGGGGGAGGGGAACCAAAACCAAAATCAAAAACATAGTCTCCTAACAGAGGATTACACCTAGAAGCAAGTGTGAGCATTTGTTTTCCGCTCTGTTGGGTCTATACCTGTAACAACAGAAGGAAAGTGATGGCTGTGGTTTGTGCTTTAATTGTTGAATAACAGTGCTTTCACTCAATTCTGACATCTGCTGCAGTAATTATTGTGATAACAACTCCAGTCAGAAGGTGGACTTCAGAGCAATAACCCAGTCAAATATTACAGCCTCAGCTTTACAAACAGAAAAACCGAGGTGGAAAGGGATGAGCTCATGCAGCTTGTTTGCGCAGACAGTTAATTGCACATGTTTTAATGTACCTTGTGACCTAAAAGGTTATAGGGAATATCACCAGAGAAACTTGGATTATGATTAGCAATTTTGCGGTCCTTCATGTTTTTGTCAGCAGATTTGTAACTACAAGTTTTGACTTTTTCCATCTTGCAGATTTTTGTTTATTTATTTTTAATTCTCTTGTCCTGTCCTTGGAAGAATTTCTATGGAAAAGCTGGGGTATATTGAGGGCCCAGGTCAAGAAGTCTGTCTTAGGTGTCATCTCTTCTGAACTCAAAAACTAGCAACAGTTCCTAAAAGGTCATAGTTTGGAGAGTAGCAAGGTGATCAGGACACAGCCTACTGCTAAAGGGCTGGAAGATGCGTCACTGGAGCAAAGGTACCAGAAGGGCCCCATGGAAAAGGCTGGCAGGCTTGACAGCCCACCCTGATGTGACTTTGAAGCAGAGCAAATGGGCGTTCCAGCGCTGGCAGGGAAGGGTGCCGACATTAAAAAATGTTGATGTGCAGAAGATCGACCCTTCTGCGCAATTGGCTTACTCCAGAGCCAAGGTCTTCTACTGTGGGGCTGTTGCATTTTCCTTCTAGGCGTAGACACCCTGGAGCTAACTTCCCCACCTGGTCTTAAGTAGTTCGGGGCTTGTGTCTTTGGTATTAACAAGGTAGCACAGAGACTTAAAGGGGCTACTCAACTCCTAGGTAATCATTCTCATTATGAGATACTGTTATTCTGGGAAGGTTATGTTTCTCTCTAATTTTGTCCGGAAATGCACTCCAGGAAATGAGAGATGTTTCCTTTTACAACTAATGCATGTGTTTCCACCAAAGAGCTGTAGTTTTGAATTTACACATTCTGGAAAAAAGTTTTGATCAGAAATTCCTGCTTATTTCTTTGGGAAATAATTGGAATCACTTACTAAGTATAATCACTTAAAAGTGGAAAAAAATTCCACTTTTAGGAGAGGACAATCAGCATTTCCCAAATCATTCTTCTCTTTGTGCCCATGGAAGTGGTCACTTGAAATCACTGCCTACTGTGTTATAAGAACTTGGGTCTCATTCTTAACCTAGATAAGCATTAGAGAGAACTGTACTTCTGGAAACTACACAATTCAGCATCCCTAAATAGAGAAGTTTTCCAGCCTTTACAGATTCACCCATGACAAAGCAAAACACCCGCCAAGCCTGACTGAATTTACACAGCTAAATAAATCACTTTGTAAGTGTTTAAATGTCATTGTGAAGTGAAAAGATGAAATGTGCTGTATATGATCTCTACAAAACCAGAAGTAGTTATATTATAAATAAACAGAGTTTGCTTGGTATTAGGGACATAGGAAATTCCATTCAAGAACAGACAAATGGCACATCTTGTCTGGTATCCTGCATCTGGCACAGGCCTATAACAGATGCTTAAAATACTTGGCTCTCTTGGTCCCACAGTCTCCCTTGTTCTACCTACCACCAATGTTATAAATCACAGAGTTTTCCTAACCTCTGGTGAGAGCCTCTTTCCTGCTCACTTGTATAATGTGGGAGGTGGAAGCACAGGCCAGGGAAATACATACTTGCCCTGTGTGGTACTTATTACAGTGGCTGGTAGCGAATCGGACTGAACTGTGGTTCTGACTGTTTCAGAGCATATATGGTAATACTGCCTGTATTGCCTATGTAGCCAAACGAAGCAGTGCTTAGGTGAGGACTATGCTTGGCTCCAGAGAAAGGGGGAAGCAAACCCCTTCTCACCCTCATTTGCACATAGCCAGCAAGTGTACCTACCACTAGCCTACCACTACCACTATTAATCAGCTGCCCTCTTTCTATCAAGGCACTGCCACCTAATTGCTCCCTACTACTCAACGACATACATATCCTGATGTGGCTTTCTTTGTAACTTTTATAGTTTAATACATGATGACTGAAAATTAAACGAGTTTATTGTCTATCAAGCAGACTTCAGTTTTGTCCTTATTCCAGAGGTTATCAAAACATGGTTCATCTACCCAGCAGGTCACATAATGCACATTCCCCTCTTGAGTTGCCTGGTGCTTCTAGCCATTGTCACTAGTGTGATATGCCTGCACCTGACAAAACTGACTGTGGCGCTCTCCCTTATTAGAAATGTACTTCCCACAGACCATGTCCCTTTATTTTCTACAATCTCATTCATAACCAGCATTAAATTCAATGGCACGTTCGGTTAAGGGCCTCAAAAACAGACAAATGAAAAATCCAAACCTTTCATTTGAAAAGTTAAAGTTTAAAAAAAACTTTATATTAATTACATTACACCCTCTTTGTGTTTCCCTGTGAAATATAACAGGATTTTAAAAAGGCTAACGAGAACTTATGACTATAGGTAACTACCACATAAGGCCCTTTCACATGTCATCTTACAGAAACAACAGAAAGAGAGGGGCAGCTGTAGAAATTATGACACCTTATGTATAAACTATATTGTTAAAAATTTGAATTTGAAGGAAAAAAAAATTAAGTGTCCCTCAGTTTGAGCATATCGTGTCTACAGTTGCTGAACACTGCTCTTAGGGAATGACCTAATAAATCTTTACATATTAGCAAGGGAAAACTGAATCCTGATGGTGGGCCTAGGCTGTTGGATATAGTTTCAGATGTCAGCTGTCTCCATGCTCAAGGATTTTCTGATTTTGGTTCCATCCTACTGAATATAACATTCAGTGTCAAAGGTCCAAATCTAGACCAGACCTTTGATCTAGCTACCCCAAATTTGTATCCACAAAGAACAAGACTTTGTAGTATCAATCTGCTTGAAAGAATGGACACATTAAAGATACTACAGTACCAAGCAGAAGTTTAACTTTAACATATTCCAAACCGACCATGCATTCAGGGACGGACAGGCTCAAAATTTGCAGGAGCTCTGTGACTTTCTGCACTTCTCTCCCGTTATACAAGAGGAATGACTTTCAGAATATCCGTCTTATTAGAGGTTTTCCAAGGCAGACAAATGAGTCAGCCACTTGTTCCAAATAAATGGAAATAGTGTTCCAAGTTTCCTAGACAGCTTTAAAAACTACATAAAGCAATTCAGCTGCTTAATATATTGTGTTCTACACCTCACATTTAAGAGGACACAAAATCACATGCTTTTTATTCCAGATACAAGTTGTTTTACCCACAGCAGTCCAAAGGCATCTCATTTTGTGTCTGTCCTCAACATACATGCTACTCATCTTGCTTGTGCCATTCCCCAGTACAAAAGTAGCACTCTTCAGAGTAAAGAGCAGCAGCTGAGGTTCCCAGCTGCCACGGGTATCCTAAATAATACTGAACTAAGTGTCTCAATGTCCATGATTGCATTTGCCCATTTGTATAACGAGGATGTTAATATTTTGCTTTCTGAGGAGGAATGTTGTAAACCTTAATTAATATATCAGTGACAAAAAAGGCATGAATTACAACTTTAACTATATAGTAAAATAGAACATCTATGTGGATAAATAATTATAAGGGGATATATAAAACTATAAAAATAATTTCTTTACTGCAAACCTTGCCTTAACAAGAAACATAACTCCTTCCTCCCTCAAGAAAGCTGAATACACTGACTCATGTCTTTATTTAAGTGTCATGGTAGTTTGTTCTTTTATAACGTGTAGTAGTTTAGCTTTGAACTTTTGATTTTTGGAAAAGGCAGAGCGGAAAAATGTTTTCATGGGAGAGGAGTGCACATTCCAGAGCTGTCGACTGTTACTCGTTTATGGGGGGGGAGGGGGGAGCGCGCGGGGAAGCTACTTAGGTTTTAGGCTTTGGTTGATGCAATTTGTTGTTGTCTAGCATTTTGAGATAAACCAAAAAGTTTCACTGTACAGTGAAATATTTCAATTTTCTCTCTCATTTTTTCCAGCTTTTCCTTGTTCAAAACTCTGAACAAGCTTGAAACTGACTGCCGTTGAGAGAAAAATTGGCTTTGTATGAATAGAAACAGTGATCCTTTGTAATATACAAAGTAGCCCAAAGAGAAAATAACTCAGTTTACTGTGAATTATAGAGCTATACACAAGCATAATGTGGGAATGAAGACAATATTACTCATAAAAATAAAACAAAACAAAATATGAGCCCTTCATGGTGTCTTTGTACCCTGAGCAACAGTTTTAAACACAATTTTCCTGTGCTGTTTCATGTTTATTTAATGTATTAACATTTGATTACGTCAAAAAAATATTAAAATAGGAAAATAAAATAAACTTTATGTACCTTATTTATTCAAGGAAAGTAAAAAAATATTTCTTTGCTGTCCTGCATATTTTGAAGAGTATTAACATACATGCTTTCTTCCCTTCTTTTTCTAGAAAGAGAAGAAAATGCAGATTGTCAGAATCCTTCAGATTTGATACTCAGCACTATTAAGATCTCTTCATTACTGGATGTTGAGTCTGGATATCAGAACCGGTACAGTGAAGTACTCTCCTGTTAAGCTGAGGTAATTTTCTTCCTAATAATGTAATTGTTTAAAGCATTACAAAAGATGCCTTTCCACCCCCCTATTCCCTGCCAATAAAAACATTTCTGGGCAGAACATTATACTGTGCAATATAGCATCAGTTGACGTGAAAGACATGAGAACTGATGCTTTTGCTAACAGGCAGGGAGATTCAGGCCCCATTTATTAATATAAATCTAGCAAGAACGCATTATTTAAGATAAGCACACTGAATTGGGTTTGGAAAGCAATTGCAAGTGTCAGCTCCTTTCCCTTCATAGAGGGACTAGTGACATGATAGATGCAACATCCTGGATTCATGGCCTGTTAAAAGACTACTGTACCACCATTATGGATATGTCAGAGACTGCGTTCTTTGCTGTCTTGGCATTAAGAGCTAAAGTCATTGAGGACAGAGAGCATAATTAATGAAAAAGTCTAATGCTGAAACAATGCAATTAACAAGTCTTTCAAAGTTTCATTTCCTGGGGAAAATTATTGCCATTGAAAAGGATCTATCTTGTCAAAAATCTTAACAGACAAAGGCTAGAAAATGCATGAAAATACCAGCCCCAAGCCAGAGATGAGGAGAGAACAGAAGATGTCAGGGTATTATTCTGAGAGAGGCAGGCTTTGCCGAGAGCATCAACTGCTTTTCAGACACACATTGAGATAAGTTTCTACTTAGTGGGATGGGCATCCATACAGTCGCTTATTTCATAAATATTATTCACTCAGCATGAAAAACTGCATTTATGAAAGCCTACCAGTCACTGGTTCATAGTATCATGTTTTCTCTCAAGAACAGAACTGCACACACAGTGCAGGCCTGCTGTAGTCACAGTGTGTTAAAGGAACATGCAACTTAGGATGCAGATGGGAAGGCAATCAGTTGCAGAATTGTATTCCAAAAAAAAGCAGGGGGCTCTGAGGCTGGCCACTGGCCCATAAGGATGCGGAGATGCAATTAACATCAGAACTAAGGTACATGGAAGAACATTTTCAGAAAGTTTTCTACCCTCACACGGCTTTAATATGTCGTTAATGTACCTTTCCTGGTATGTCAGTAACCAAGATACTGTCAGTTTTCTGTCCATTGCCCTAATAGAATTGCACACCTTTCACGGTATATTAACATGAATCTTAAAGAAGCTGCAGTTTTACTTTGTAGCTTCCTTTTCTCCCCAATTAAAAAAAAAAAGCTTCTAGAAATATACACCAATACAGCTGAATCAGAAAAACACGGTTAGTGTAAAAAATTAATTGCTTTAGATTATATGATAACCCACTTATAAATCTTATCACCATTGCAGACAAGAGGAAAAGAAAAAAAAAAACAGGTGCACAGGAAGATCAACTTGAGGATAGATATATTCTTATTAGTATATCTAACAAAGCTGCCCCAGGCTCCACGTTTCCTTTCAAATTCTGTTACAAGACAGTAACCAACGTGGCACATAATTCTTTACGGTCATTTAAAGCCTGCCTGTTAAACAAACATTGCTCTGATTTTTATTTTTTTCAAGGATTCATAATATTTCCTGTATATTTTCAGCAATGTTTATCCTATCTGTCTCCTAAACTATCATTTTGAACCACTGAAAAATTGTTTGCCTAAAACCAGAACTCTGTTTTCAATACCTTTCTGTTACTAATATTCCTTAAGTTACACTTCAGTTTCCAATCAAGGTTTGCTGCAACAGTTTCTCTTTTGATGCAAGTCCACTGTACTGTACCTTGGATCTCAGCTAGAATGCACAGTATGTCATGTGAACAGTAAAAACCAATATAGTTCAACTTTCCCAAAGTAGGTTGAATCAGGAGTTTTAAGGATAATCAAAACCACATTTTTATTAGCAAGCAGAGCCAATAAGTCATTGAAGCTATATAAATATATTCATACCCACATTGCACTTCATTATAAAAAGAATCTCGCACCCAGGAACACAAAACTTCTTGCTGTGGAATACTGAATAATTGTGGAAAAAATAAATGGAAGAATACACTGATCTCTGCATGAGAAGTGCATCATAAAAGGGATCCCAGTAGAACACACTGAATCTTCAGACTTTTATAAACTTTTTATGACGTTCTTAGCAGATGTTAGAAAATTTGAAGGACTTTATTAGAAAACTTGAAGGACTTTGTACAGAGCAGTATTATTTACAGGAGAAGTATTTATTACTTATATTCTTTAAGTGAAACTTATGTATGATTTCATATGCAAATACATGCAAGCACGCAAGTGTAGATATGTTTTTAGCAAAGTCTGTCACTAAGTATTTTGGACCACCTTATAGTCTTTGGTAATGCCAATAGATAGGTCCCAGTCGATATTTTATGTCAGCAAGTTATTCTACACATGAGAATACATCTGTGTAAATGCAACAGTATAATTCTTATAGATGTTATTTATGTGCATGTGTCTTTACAGGACTTGTGTCTAGACCCCATCTGGATTTAGACTGCTGTCACTGACAGCAGAATATAAATCTTTGTATGTTTCCTTTCTTCAAACTATTATTTTTTTCCTTTTTTTTTTTTTTTTTAATATTGGCTTTCTTTTCACTGCTAACTACAAAGGCTAATTTATCAATGTAAGTGGAAGTTATCTGAACAGCAGCCAACATAGAACACAGAATCAATAGAAATGATACATGGCATTTTTTACAGTTTGTGGTTGGTTTTTTTAATGCTCAGAGCCCATATAGGCAAGAAACTATTTCCCATACTGTGAGATGGAAATATTGCTCGCCCCTTTGTAGAATATAAAGCTGAGAAACGAAATTGAAGTGATTTAGTCAAAACTAAATGCTTTCCTCATCTCAGAAGGGTAGCACTGCGCAGTTCAGCCAAATTGTGACTATCTGAAAAAGGGAACAATTTGATCACCTATGCCTGAAATCACATATTTTTAACTTGTTCTAACCACAGTGTAGGCACAGCTAAACTGAATGATTTCACCATGCTGAGTTATTTCCCACGTTCCTTTGTTACTCCAGTAATGTCAAAAAATGCAGGAACTGGGAAGTCATATGATCTGTAGGAAAGAGAGTATTGTGGTTTCTAAGAAAAATATTTATTACCAAGCAAGCTATTTTGATTTATTAAATGATAGCTTCCCATCATAGTGTTTTTTGATATGGTGCTTGAAACCACAATGGTTGTATAAAGCCACGACCTTATTTGTTTAAAGGCATCCACTAGTGTTTTTCTTAATAGAAATATCAGTTCATGACAATGCCAGGTTCATAAAAGCTCATCCAGGAATAAACTCTTGAAAAATTTTTTTCCTAGAGCGTCCATTAAGCCAGTGCAGGCACTGTGTCTCACTGCTAGTCTGCTAACGCTAGATTTGTAAGATGTTATAATTAACAACAGGTGAAGGGCAGCACTACATGCACAGCAAGCAAAGTGAAAAGACTGGCAGCTCAAGAGTCACTTGTGAATCATCAAAACTTTTCCCTGGATAAACTCAGTAGTAATCCTGGTAGGTTTTCTGGTTCCCCCCGCCCCAGCACCACCGTCCCCTTTCTCCTTTTTCATGTCAAAGATTAGGGACCATCTGCCTGTTTTTACAGTTATGTAGCTTTTCCACTTCTATGTTTACCTATCTATAAAATGAGACAAATTATGCTTCCCTACTCACAGAAGACTTCCAGACAAATCCACACACAAAATTTTAAAACGATGCAGATTTTTAAGAGACACTTGTGTCTCCATTATTCCAGCTCTCTCAAACTCACATTCTGTACAAATAACATAAAGGAAAAGAAAAGGTTCAAAACATATATAGCCTCTACATCAGTCTTAAGAAAAGCAGTTCTTCATCTTAGGACTGAAAATGAGAGAGGAAGACACTGAAAAACATGAATCAGCAAAACAAAAATATGTCCCAAATGAGTTTTCATTTGCATAGTTAAACAAATACCATTCTTTCTATTTTTTTCTTGTGTTCTGAGAATATAAGTGAGGCAAGGTATGTTGGGAAAGGCAATGGTTTTGTTTAACGAGTGAAGAAGGACTCGTATCCCAAATCTACCAATAGATCTAACATTTATGAATCATTTCCAATGTACTAACCTGATGTGATCATGACATTCATGAGTTAATTACATGTCGTAACATCATGATTATAACAAAGGAGTACTTTTTTTTTTTTAATTAAAAAAACCTCTGTTTTGGATAATTGGCTACATATCCTTATTGACAGTAGTAAATACTTTAAATGCATTAACTGGTAGGAAGATGTAAATAGGAGTGTTAAAAAAAAAAAGAAAAATCAGTATTTGTACTACAGAAAGGATTGGAGATCTTTTTGTGGATACATTCCACACTCTTGTCAATATAGTTCCCTGAGACTCTCTACAAATAACTCTGATACATGAAATTAATTTCTACTAAAGCCCTTTTAGGGTGCTTCTTCCCTTCTTTTATCCTCCCCACCACAAAATACACTTGAATCAGTAACCTTATAGTTCTTAGCATTACTATATTACAGAGCAATGACTATTATTCTAGCTTTATGTTACCAGGCTGCCAACAGGAACACATGGTGCTAAAAGTTTGAGTTCTTTACGATGTAGTGAGCTACATTCTCTGAGAACTTTTTTCACATTGACTGTGGAAAAACACGTTCATTTTTTCCTGAGCTTATGGGATCACTGTAGGCATGGACTGGATATTAGTACCTAAAAGAACCTAGGCTGTGACCACACTATATAGGTTCGCATATACTAACACATATACATGCACTTCCATAATGGAAAGTGATCAGTTTTAATGCCTGTCTTTTGCCTGTGATTCTACAATTGGACTACTTGTCTCAAATCCACCAGTGAGCATTAAGTCATATGTTTACCCAGCACAACCCAAACCAGTACTAACTTTTTAGATAACACTGTGTTAATTTCATTGTGAATTGGAGTCTCAACTGATTTTGTTAAACTGCTTTATTGTATAATGGTGACTATAAAGTGAGATAGTTGCAATGGTGAATTTATTGTGCTTGTTGCAGAGTTTGCACTTTCATTAAAATTCACATAGCAGTGCTTATCTATAGCTGAGACACAAAGTTGCCCAGGGGAACACTTGTTACTCTGGGTAATTAATCAGAGGTGATGGGAAATTTTTCTTAGTGTTCTTGATAATCTCTAGGGCATCATCCAACTGTGAAATTTTGGCCTCACTGAAGTGGAAAGCAAGTTTCATCAGTAACTAGAATAGGCCAAGACATTTCTAACAAAGCACTTAACGACCTGGTGTCATCTGGCAAAGTTTCTCTGTGCAGTCTTTTTTCAGAGCTGGAGAAATAATTAATTTCTGTTAAATATTTCATATGCATACATAACAAGCCCCTTGTTTTGGCAATCATAGGCACATTTTAAGGAAGGTTCTACGCAATCTTTAGGGTAAATACATTTTTATACTCAAATAAAGTGTCGCAGCTCAGTGAACTTGAAATCCTCAATAGGAAATGTGTGGTTTTGCATGGACAGGGAGAAAATACATAAGACTGTCAAAATGCTTGGAGATTCAAGCACATAGCTTGAAACAGCCTGAAGACTTCCACTTTGTAGAATGGCCTCAAAGGTATTTTTTTTTTATTTAAACAAAAAGAAACACTCCCTCCATCAGATACCCAAATTTAGAGCCATGTTACTCAAAATAATAATCCTTATAAAACCCCAAACTTTCATCCAATAACATTTTATTTTCATGGTGGCTAGGCACAGATTTTAAAATTTGTATATGTAGAGACCAAACGGACGTGTCGTCTTCTTATTGAAGTGCTTCAGGATAGTTAAACTTTTGCTGCACAGAAGTAATAGGAGTTTTAAAAAGACTGAAAATATTTCCAATTCAAAAGAAGAATCCTCCCCAACCCAAAGAACTATTCAAATATCCAAGCACAAAACAGAGCTAGGTTTCTTAGAAAAAGTTCAAGTTCAATGATTTAGACAATGTTAAACCGAGTTGAAACAGACTCAGCAATTTTATTTCCTCTATTCAGCTCTTCCAGGTGTGACTGTTAACACTGAGTCTAAGAGATGAATTAGCACCCATTTCACATTTTTATCAACTATTCATTAGTTTAGCCATCCTTGTCCTAGAAACAGTATTTTTTCCCAGCTACACCTATTTAAAACAACATTATTTTAAGAGATATAAAGTATACAAAATTATTGAATCATGAAAAGTTACGGTGTATGGGACAGAAATTTACAGACTAAATTCAAATTTGACTGATTTTTCATTTAAGTGTTGCTACAACATACAAAATATTTTCAAAACAGTAACTGCTAAACACAGATACTGATGGACAGGTTTACCCAAGCTCACGAAGAGAGCTGATTGACCCCTGGCTCACAGTAAATTTGTCTTGATTAAGAACATACTGTGTTATTGCTGAATGCTCTTGTTTTGAGTGCATCGTATTAGTTTCACTGTAGCAGGAGCTAACTGAATGATTATTCTCTCAAATTACTTAATAGCGTCATGAATTCTAGCAATTCAAAAGGTTTATTTCTCATTGTGATGACTAACTCAAGTTCTCCATAATAGACTCACAAAGGGATTAGCAATTTTATGAATTTAGCAAAAGTAACTGGCTCTCAGCATTAATTGCAGTCTTGAAAGTCTATTATAAACAAGTCATTGTAATATCTTGGATCTGAAAGAGAACCCTTCTTTACAGGTAGATACTTAGATGGATGTGGTTTCTTAATGCTGTTTCTTCTAAATGAAAGTTAATGCTGGTATTTTGCTTTCAGACTGAGCTATCTTACTTATTGAGTAATTTATAAAATAAAACACTTCTGGGGTCAAGTTACCATGTGTGCCAAGAAGGTCTACATCTCAATGCAGGACTTGGATGCAGGATTTGTACCCACGTTATTCAGGCACCTAACTTCCACTGAATACTTCCACTGAGCAGGAGTCAGGCTACCCACTGCTTGTGTAAGTCTGAGTACAAACTTTGTGTGCCTCAATTCCTGTTTGTGAAAATATGCTGATGATAGACCCCTTAACATAGGAGTTAGAATGATAAACTGATTACTGTTTGTGAAGTAATGACAGGCTAAAGACTGCTTAGCAATACTCATTGAACTCAAGGATAGAGCTATATGAATTCTGTCTTAAAGAACTTACAATCTTGCTACTTAACTGTAAGAGACATTCACATTGCTTAGCTGATGTGTTTATATATCCTGTGATGCTGATTCAAAGCAGCTAGAGGTACCTCAGTCAGTGGAGAGACTGTAGTTAAAGTGAATCTTTTATGTAATACATTGCATTCTGGGGACAGAATTAAGTACCTGCTGATATTTCATCTTTGATTTGTCAAACTGAATCTTTTATTTATGCAAGTGTACACATGTGCATGTACACGTGCCCATATATAAAAGGAAAAGTTTCTTTTTGGGGAAAGGCACAGTAAAACATTTCAAGTAAAATCAAAAGTCATACAGAAACAATATAAACTATACTGTATTTGAGCTATAGGAATAAGGGATAGGAAAGATGAAGGCTCTTTGCACAAGTAAATTATCTTAAACCTTGTAGCTGAACGGCACAACACAAAACCCATAAAATTTACAATTCAGCAAAAATATCCTCTATGTTTCTGTTCCCTTATCAAATGAATGGATACTACCAAGTCTGCTAAAGACATATAGGTGGTGTATGCTTGCCTTTAACAAACTCTACTCACACTAACTCACATCTGTAGAGATATTGGGACACTTGATGTCATTGTATCTGGAAAAATCTGTGGTAGCGAGGGAATGAAAGAATTTACAACGTCAAGGCTTTTCAAAGATTATTATCCAAACTTTACAGGTTTACTTGCAGAGAATTACTAATACCAGACCACCAGAAACTTAAGTATGACTGCCCCCAAAACTCTGCAGACATACACTGTAGAAACCAGCTGTAAGTATTCATATTTGCCTGAGCTTAGCTCTATACCTAGCATCTCACAGTTCTGGAAAGTAGAATAGGTTACAGGAAAGGTCAGAATTTGTTGAGCCTTGGGACTGATGGATTAAAAGTAATAATTATTAATATTATTTCTTTTTTAAAAAATCATTCCCAACTTACAATATTTTGGAAATTATTAAGGAAAAAAAAGCAGCTAGAGAGATCTGTATTATTCATAGACTTAGACAAGTTAAAGATGGAAAATAATTAGATCATCCAGCCCATTTTCCTGCCAATGCAGTATTGTTCCCTGCAGTACATTTTCTGGTGCTTAGTTTTTGAAGTCCCTTGAGAAGGGAGATTCCAGCATTTCCTTTGGACACATCCCGGCACACTCTGTCAGGGATTCTCTGTTTTTCCTCCCTCTGTTCAGCCAAGCATTTCCTGTCTCTTCTTATTTCCTCTTCCACTGAAGAATCTTCCTCCTCCTTGGTGCCAGGGCCTTTCAGGAATCCAGAGGGGACACTGTGAACAGGAAAGATATTCCCAGAATAGGGTATTTCACAGTATGGAAATCTATGGTAGACAATTTCAGAAGAACATTCTAGTACCCTCCTTTTGTTTACCGCTCTTTGTGTGCCCGATGGGAAGAATGCATCTGAAAGGTGCTTGGCCCCTTTTAAACATTTTTAGTATGATAATTCTTCAGTATGAACTTCAGGGAGAGTATCTGTTAAAACCAAAGCTTGGCTGCCTCAGATCAGGGTTTGCGGTGAACAGTAAGTTCACCATATACCGTGTCACTAGTGATTTGTCCCCTTAAATAAGTGGACATAAGAAAGAGGCCTGAAGAAAGAGCAGAAAAATATGGAGATGTTCGTGACCCAGTAGTGACTGTATACAAAACTAACCATCTGTGCTGTATGAATGTACTCAGAACAGTATCACATATAGGTACAATATTCACATGCGGCAATTGCAGTCATGCTATAGACGCAGTAGCCTACACCAACTCATTCCAAGCAGTTCTGTTATTGACAGAGCAGTTGTGGGAAAAGATTACCATTCAGCAGGCTGTGTGCAAACTCAGCATCATGAAATCCTTATGTGTGTTTGTGAAGAGATCCCTTCACAGGTCGCGCAAAAGCTGTGGTTCATAAGGAACCACAGGCCAAATACGGCCTAAGTGTTTTTAGACATCTAAAGAGTCAGGTCAAGACAGGAATTTAAGTGTGGTTTGCTAAGTGGAAGTGTTAACCTTGTCAGATTGAATTATATAGCCTTCTAACATAAGCAGTCCAAATCTGCTACCTTAATGAAAACATTGTACTATAGGTCATGATAAATATCCTTCTTGAACTAGAAGTTTAGCTTTGCCTTGAAGGGGCCTAGCCAGAGCACTTAGGAATATTTTCTTAGAAGAACAACAAATGTTAAATGTCTTTTTGTTCTTCAAATTCGAGCAGGTGGACTTAGTCGTTGGTCTTGCAAAACAGTTTGCAGTGGGGAAGGATTAAGTTTCCATTACCTAATTCAAAAGACTGGCCAAATATAAAACAAAAATGATGAAAGAATTTGGTTGTAATTCTGTCTGTCTCTTTGAAGGGATAGAAATATTCTTGGATGTGTTCTTTGTTTTGACACATTTATACCGATTACAAATCAAAGGGCAAAGTTGGAGTAGTATTTCCTCCAAACTGCCTCAGCCCCAGTTTGTTCTAGTACTGTCTCTGACTGAATCCCTTTGACAGCAAAGGAACTTTCTCTTTTAATGTAATTGTTCTTGAAGGTGTTTAAAGCATCCAGAAGAGAAAAGGAAATAGTTCTGCAACCAATTTGTGTAAGTCTGGAAAATATCTATAACATGTAACTTATACAAAGCAATGTAACTATAATAAATCTTTTGCTTCTCCTTTAGAAAAAAAGTGCAGCAAGAAGAGGTGCATCAATACCTTATTTCAATTAAAATTCAGAGAGCTAAATCAGTGTCTTCGTTTTCCTTTGTATTTTACTGTAACTGTCTTGGATCTTGCTTACTTCAGCAGCATTAATTTGAGGAGCGAAAGCTAAAAAGTGAGAGGAAAGACAAGCAAACCTGGAGTGAAAAACCATGCTAAAGATTAGAACTTTATATACTTTAATTAGAGAACTTTAAGAACATTCAAAAAGGAGAAAAGCAGAACAAAAGTCCTGTGAAATGCAAGGTGTTTGTCCTGAACTACAGAAAACGGGATGATCATCATTGACAGCCAATTTATAAAGTTATGTTAGCCTTAAAAAAAGGGCTTTTTTAATTGTGATATGAGTAGAAAAATGTATACTTCTTGCTTTTAAGAGAAGGAAAAATCATTCGGAATACTTGGCAGTGCCAAACATAGGAGCATTCACAAATTAGCAACACAGTAATCACTGGTCACACCAGCATGCAATGCTTCCTACTTTCAGTGATGCGCTCCCCTGGGAACAGGCAGTAAAGGCCCATTGGGCACACCCGTGCTGCTTTGTTTGGCAGTAGATTTAAGCTTTCTATGAATTCTGTCCCACTAAACTGTGGAAAGGCAGTGCCTGGGAAGGCACTGGAAAACTTGTCCCATTTGAGTGGGGCAAGCTTCATCGATGCCACAGAGTGTTTCTGGCAGCAAATGGTAAGGTATCCTAAACTAAGTTTTAATCTATGCCCTGACAGGCAGTCAAGTAAAGAACAACCATACACATCCATTGAAGGTTTTGTTTATGGATAGGGTGAAGACAGCACAACAATACTGCAAGGTCTTTAAGATCTACTCAATATTCTCTATCAGCAATGATTTGTCGTAAGTTTAAAACGAAAAATACCTTCTATTGAATCAACAGTCACAGCAAGTGGGAAGAATAAAAAAAGAATACTCTCTTCATGAGAGCAATGCCTATAAGTTACCTTCTGTAATATTTCATAGAATCATAAAATAGTTGGGTTGGAAGGGACCTTTAAAG
>NW_009231139.1:0-4603 GCF_000690835.1 Fulmarus glacialis | reverse complement strand
CTCTGGATGCCATCCCTTCCCTCCAGCATGTGGACTGCACCGCATAGCTGGGCGTCATCAGCAAACTTGCTGAGGATGCACTCACTCCCACTGTCGCTGACAAAGATATTAAACAGCACCGATCCCAATACTGACCCCTGAGGAACGCCGCTTGTCACTGGTCTCCACTTGAACATCGAGCAAAATTAGCAAAAACATCTTTTGTATCATACCCACTAGGTAGTGGAAATCAGCTTTTTACCCAGTAAGTATATGCATAATTATACAGAAGGAACATTGTACCAAACAATTAATTTCTATGTTGAAAAATATACAGATGTGGAACATGAGGATTGCCACACCATATAGGATTGGTGGTCCAGTGCTTCAGCTATTCCATCTTAGATAGTGGTTAGTCCTTCATCATCATAAGTAATGATGAAGAACCCCTGAAATGAACAATTGTGGAGTTGACCATGAGAAAAAAATCAGTAGAACGGTTCTGTCTAAGGGACCAGGAGAAAGTTAAAAAGTTCATCTCATAGATTTGTATAGAGATTGAAGATGAAAAGGATGAGGAGATTAGAAAAAAAGCCTGCTGTTTATACTGCATGGAAAGACACCAAAGATTCATCCCCATCATGCAATGAAGTGGCAAGCAAAGAGACCAGCGCTCATTCTGAATATAAACTGGTTTATCTACATGCCACAGTAAAATAACCATGAAGTGATATTAGCTAGGATCCCATAATTGGTACAATTATAAAGGAGAGTTAACCAGCGGGGGCACAGCACCACCTCTCATCCTGCTTCCTGGGTCTGAGTTGGCTCAGTTATCTTGAGTTTTGTGAAGAAGAAATACACAGCAAAACAGTAAAAACGTCCAATTCACCTCATCTCAGTCACAGAATTTCCAAAGTAAGATGCAAATTCAAGGCCTGGATGAGCCATAAATCCTGAGGGCACTGGAAACTGTTGTGTGAGAGAATGTGAATAACTAGCTTTAGCTTTACAATTACTAATAATAGAAGCTACAGTAACATTAAAGTCTTACAATGTGTTACACCAATAATTGCCTGTACTTTTTTTTTTGCTTTTTGTTGTGATATCCTCTTTTGAAATCCCCTTACAAACCAACATAAAAGTTATTATATGAAATTAATATGCATTTTAAAGGGTTACAGCTTCTCTAAGAGTTACATGCATTTTTACCATGCCAAAGTTTGGCCAAGGACTTAAGTGTTCTCTATGTCTTGAGATAATTTTCTCTATAAGAGGACTGGGCGTGTGGGGAAACAAGCTATTTAAGGGAAAGGACATGAGCAGAAAAGTGAATAGTGTCATAAATAATATTAGCCTTGATAGCAGATTAATATCTTCAGCCTTCAGTAGAGTGACATTCTGGAGCAGCACTCCATTAGGAGTTAATACTCTGCTGTTCTGCAGGTAGAGATAGATGCGTTTCTGAAGGGCAGTATGTGATGTGACTGATGGCAATACAAGGCTGGGCTCAACATCTTAGGAATCTCTTTTCCATCTTGTTCCTACATTTCCTCCTGTCGTATTGAAAAGGAACAGTGCATTTATCTGCCTCCTGAGGTGAAGCATAGTTTGAATTCATTTCTTTAGTTCTTTGGCATCTTGCACTTTCTAGAGAGAAAGATACAGTAGATAGTCCCTATCCAAAATCACTTTAGCATCAGTGGAAAGACCTCTGTGACATTCAATAGATTGCACATTAAGCCCTTAGCACAAAGCAGGGGGGATCCAAACTGTGCTATGCAGATTATTTCCGGGCAGTATGTGAATTAAGGTACCCATGGTTTATCCTGTTTATGACTTCTCAGAAAAGGAGAAGCTTCTTCTAAAGTATCCCAAGAGAATTGAGACTTACAGAGACTGGGAAGTCTTGCTGGAGTTGCTTGAGCTTAAAGGAAGATTTCACAGGAGCTGTAAGTTCCTCCCAGAAATTCCACCCAAACTGAGGAAAGTTTCCCAAAGGTAGGAGGTATCTGAGCCTGACATCCTTATAACTAGCTCTGTACCAGAGTGAGCTTTTCTTTCTTCCTTCTATTTTAATAGATACTGTTTAGGAATCTCAGGGCAGGACAGCCCCCCTGCTGCACCCAGCACAGCTGAGGCAGAGAGTCGTATATATCTAACAGTCGCAGGAATTTCAGACCTGTGTTCAAACTTAGTTTTTGACAAACTGAATAGTGTCAAAGCCAGAAGCTGCAAAGTTTTTCCAAAGATTTTCCAAATAGTAAATGCTGTGGTAAATGCAGCTCACCACAGCTGATGAAAAAGAAAGCAGCCTGCCATGTGATTTGTACATGTATGCAGTGACAAATAAAGCATTATCATCATTAAAATGACATTTTCTACCTTGGGATAGGCATCGGCCTTGTAATGAGAGTAAGTGAGTCAGAGAACTCTCACACATGTAGGTATGTAAGACTACTTGATACATACATATAAAGATTTCCTCATTTCTTTCTTAAAGTCAGAAAATAATTTAAATTGTATTGATCAAAGTTCTGACACGCCAGCATTTATATCTCTGTGCCAGATTTATTTATTACTTTTGAATGGTAATTTTTTTCCTTTCTCTCAAAGTGTTGTAATGGTTAGTTAGTTGATATTTGTATAATTTCATGGAAACAAAGTGTACTGTGCATAAATGAGGAATAATATTCTGCTGAAATGTCATTATTCTAAAATAATTCAACAGCTCGTTACTTCACTGAGTGCAGCATCTGAATTCATAACTTAGGAAACTCATTCACAGCACTCTCTTGCCTTAGACATTGTAAGAAAGACTAACTTCTAATTACATGAAAGGCCTACTATACGACAGAGAAAACAAACTGCTTTCTAATTTTGTAATTGTAGACCAGGCTTTGCTCAGTGTTGTCCATGTTTACCTCATGCCTGTTCTGAAGGCTAAAAAGAAAACATTTGATTCTCATTTAAGTTCATTTTACTGAAAAATTTTCCAACAATATCTTTTCTTCCCTCCTTTTCAAAACTACCAGATGAAAACATGAGAGAGTAAAAAAGGATAATTGAATATTCTGTCCTGATTTTCACTGGAACCTTTTACGTAATACTGCACACCTAAGTATGTAGACAACAGGCTAAATCCAGGCTGGGTTTAAGAGCTGATGCTTATCCAGTAGCTTATCCTGAGTAGAAATTAAGACCACATACTTTATACTGGCTTCATATTCAAGTGCCAGTTGATAGCTGGTCTTACATTACATTCTATACTACAAAGACAGAAATTTAACTCTCACTGAAAGAAGAAAGAAAAATATGCAGATTGCTTACAGTCATTTCCATTTGACCATCAAACTGCAGATTTTCTCAGAAAACAGAAGCATTGTATATGCCAACATAGTTGTAGACACTAAAATAAATTTTTATGACTTAGCATAGAAAGGAGATCCTTATTAATTTAACACATCCTTGATTTCTTTCAAGGTATCATTCATTCTCGTAAAAGACTAATCATCATAAAAACATATTCTGCAAACACGTACTAGCCTGTAAAATGATTTAGGGTAATTGCTTAGCTCTATGCAAAAGTGACATGTGGGTATACAGGAAGCATTACATTTTATTCACAGAGGACTGATTACATGGAACATACTGTGGTTCTTCGTATCATTTTTTGACAACTTAGTCCAGGCTCCTTCTGGAAGCTGCATTTACCTGTTTTTACATCTGTCCTAGAAAAATATGATTTGGAAACTAGAAAACACTTTCATGCTGTGAGAAAGTGAAATTCTCTACGGGGGCTTTTTTATTTTTCTAGACTACTTTGCTTAAGGTTGTGGATTTTCCTGCTATTTGTGAGCTGGATATTAGTGAAAACTCCTAGTTTAGGCGATTCAAACAATAATTTGTACTTGGAGAGCTTGCTCAGGTTTTTAGTAAGGGTAAGCTGCGGAGGGCAAGGCATGATGTTGCGTGTTGGCATTGTCTGATGTAACTGTACTACTAACCGGAATAAAGGCTAATATCCAGTATAGACCACACATAAGTTATTGTACAGTGTAAGCTCAAGTTTCCAATAAGGATAGAAAAAACTGGCAATATGTCTCTGAAATTTGGCAAGGTTTTATCAGTTTCTTTTGCAGGGCTACTTAGAATTTCACTCTATGGAATATTTCAAGGCTGGCAATGTTTTTCAGGGACCAGCTTGCAAAATAAAGTTTTAGCTTCAAGTCTTATAGGCTGATACTAGGAAAACTGTAACAATACACTTCTGAAGAACTGGTATCCCATAAAAAATATGACCGAGAGCAGGATGGAAAAGAACCCAAGAGTGCCTGAACTGTATTCCCCAAAACTGAAGTTGATGAACCTTAGTATTCTGAAGTCACATAACTGGTATGCTCTGGGTCTGCTTGCTCTAAGCCCAGTCCCACCCAGTCAGAAAGACCTACCGGTGCTGGTAAATACTTGTTACATCTTTCACAGAATTTTAGTGTAGTGTCTTCTGCTAAAATGCATTCAGATTACATGGTGCTTTGTGTAGGGACCAGCACTGGGCTGAAGTTTTGTTAGAAGAGAATAGAATAGAAAAGAAGAGAATAGAATCATTAAGGTTGGAAAAGAC
>NW_009231138.1:0-13922 GCF_000690835.1 Fulmarus glacialis | reverse complement strand
TCATGCCGCGGCCACGTCAGGTGCTGACTGACCCCCGCAGTCGATCCTTCCTCCCAGGCTTCAGTGCCCCCAGAAGAGTTGTCTAATTTGATGGCAGTCGCTCCCCACCTTAATTAGAGGGCCTGCGTGATGGCCACTGTAGGGAATCGAAGCGCAGCAGGTGGTGCCAAGGTGGAGTCGCAGCCTTGCAGGTGCTTGCGGGCTCCCTGCCTGTGTGCCATGTCAGAAGCTGGGCCCAGCGGTGCAGCAGAAGGGCGGAAGGTTGGCATCTTTCATTGCCATCAGGACCAGCGCCTCTCTTGGAGGCTGAATGCATCCTGCACGGGATACAGGCCATCTGCGCGTCCCCATTTGAAGCCGCAGTCACCAGCGGCAAAGGCAGCCAAGCCTAGTCAAGGTTCACACGGGGAGAAATTTAGGATGAGGCTTCCTGGCAGATTAAGTGGTGAGCTGCTCTGGGGAACGTGTTCCTACCTTCCTCTTGTACCAGCCCTGATGCTATTCCTCACTGGGTGGTAAATAGTCTAGTAGGTAAATAGTAGCTGAGCCAATTAAAAATTTGGGGTGTGACTTAATTTTTTTTTAATTTAAAACCCCCACATGTATTAGTATTCTAGATGCACAAAAATAACTTACAGTCTCAGTCTCTCTGTCCCGCTCTTGTCCAAGGCGAAGAGACACATTAGTTGCTCAGACAACTCGAAGCAAACTCCAGCAATTTCACCCTTCTGACTGGACCCAGTGACCAGAACACAGTGCTTTTCTTGGTGAAGTTTCAGCAGCCACTACTGTGAATAAGGACTATTTTTCTTTCTTTTGTTTTATTATTTTTAATTTTATATTTTGCCAAGTGCCACCAAAGGGACAGTTTCCTGCCCTCTTGTTCACAGTTTTCTGCTCCCCTTTTATGTCGGATCTGATACTTCTCACCACAAGGTGAGTTGATTCACGTCATTGATCTGCGAGGAAACTTCTTTTTCACTGCAGACTGTTTCCCCTGCCGGATAAATTCACTTGGCTGTTAGGTGAGCTGTGGCTAGCTCTAATGCTGGATGTTCAAGCGGGGTGGGAGGAGCAGAGCCGTCCGGTTAGTTTAGCTGTGGTCAGAGCTCCCAGGCAGCTTCTGCAGCTGAAACTGGACGGGGTGGATTGCAAGTGACCTACAGCCAGCGTTGCCTTTCCTGCTCACATACTCCTCCCCATGAGCCAGTGTTAGAACTCATGGGGCTGAGTGAGGAGCTGGTTCAGGGAGCTAGCGCAGGTGAAAATTAACTGGCTTATGTCTAGGGTAAATGTTGACTATCATGAGGCTTTAGCATTTGGATAAATTAGAGGTTTTTTACAGTTCTTTTGTAACAGAGCTACTGTTTCAAACTGGTGCCTCAGGTATTTTTTTAAGAGTAACTTCACAGCTGTAAAAACTACAGAATACTTCTGAAATCTTCTTTATTTGATGGTAATGGCCTGGGAGAAGTACGAGAAATTAGTACACCCTATTGGCTACATTCACCGCCAGTCTTTCCAAAGCATTGCTGAACTACCATAATTCCAGCCTCTTGCTCAGAAGACTGTACCAGTATTGTGCTGTGGTCCTGCAATGGGCTTTCTGCAGAAGAGTTTTCCTATGTAACCTTTTCTTCTTCAGTTACATCTCTGACTTTCTCTCATGGGCAGTGGCATTAGTTCTGTACCTTTAGTAGGGAATTGTAATCAGCAGCCTGGAGAGCTAAAAGCCTCAGGTTAATTGATCATGAGTGTGCCCCAGTAACATTTTGAAGGACTTTTGGCTGCCTTATTATTAGGACTAATTTTTTTTAAAACTTGTAAATTTTCACACAATAAATACTTGGTTTGCTGGCCAGCTTTTTCATGATGCATTGTTCTTCTAAGCTATTCCTTGAGATAAACCTTTTCCACTGTCCTCCAATTACAGGCTCCTCATAAAGGTTTTCAGCTCTACAAAAGCTAGCTATCTTGCTGAGACAGTTAAATTTTAGAGGCAATATTTACCGATGCTTAATCTAGCAATGGCAACTAGAATTCAGCAGTTTAAACAGTAAATATGTCAGCATTAGTAGGCATTTGGATAGCCTCCAAATTTGAAAAAAAATACACTTCTTCAGTTCCTGTTATTTTCTCTAACATTTACCAAGCCCTAGCTACCTATGCCTGTAGTGTTCCTTCTGATACTTTTGATTTAGCGCTAAGTTTTGTTTTGTTCTCTAAAACCTAGAAAGCGAAGCCCTGTTAGGAATAAGTCTGTGCTGCACACTGGGACGATCTGGTTTTGTTCAGTAATCCCAAGGGATAAAGGTGTGTTAGTCCACTGCTAGATATAGTTTTGTTTGTTCAAGTATTTCTCATTACCATAGCAGTTTTAATAGGTAATTAACTGCTAATTCATATGTTGTTTGAGGTTAGTATATCATGAAATGTGTCACATATGATGTGGTATGACTTTGAAGTGGCTGGTGCTTTTCTGGTTTTTAAGTTATTTTTGTGAGGGAATTACTAATCCAGGCAGGTTATTTTGTGCTTGACTAATGTTATGGATTGCCATCGGGTATGTTGATAATTTTGCTCAAACAGCTGTCACTTTGGCTATAAATTGCAGTATTAAAGCTCCAGTATTTTTGCTGAACCAAGTATCAGTTTAAATATTGTTAGCCTAGGGACAAGGAGTGCTTTTTTATTGACTTAGTTGTTTGCTAGGTTTTATACTTCAGTAAACCCTATTTAATACCTTATCTTTCCTTTTTTTCCCAATTAGCTACTCTAAATGCAGATTTTTTTGAGAGAGCTGATGGAGCGTCCTGTGACAGGTTGATGCTTATTCAGTGTTATAAGAGGCATGAGTGCTTGAGCCTGTGCTGGAAACTGGTCAAGGGCTTGGCCCACCGTGGGCAGTCGGCAGTGCTGTCCTGTGCTGGATGTTGCCCATGGGACCTGGCTCTGCAGAAGGCCTCTTGCCACTGTTTGGCACTGCCCAAGCACCCCTTCAGAGCCTGCACGGTCATAAGCTGTGTGGCGAAAAGATGCTGCTCGCAGCTGCTTACTGTGGTTTCAGTGGGTGCTCAGTTAATGAGTTTATACTTCCCATGTATGCTCCATTTCTGTAGTCTCCTCATTTCCAGCTTTCAGTCTTCTAATGCTTTGTGGAAGCACTTGAAAAACAGATACCTTTCTACTATAGCTCCATGATAGCTGACATTCATGGAACTCTTTCTTTTCTCTGCATCAATATCCTCCATGGGGGATGGATTGAATTTCAAGGTGCCTGCAGAGGTCACAAGGGACTGTATTTCTTGTTATGTAAAAGTGATTTTTTTTCTACATTATGAGGCTGTAATTTAAATTTATATAATAAACTTATATAATAAACTTATATAAATTTAACTTCTACAATGAATGACTAAGTATTTTGAAATGGAGGCTCCAAAATTAACCATCCAAAATCAATTAATATTTTTAGCAAAGTATTCCTAACTTTTCCATTTCTTACTGTCACAACTTGAATCTGAGCTGAGTCTTTAGTTCCAGCCCCTTTGAATGATGGACAAGCATACTGGGTGGGTTAGTTGTTTAATATTTGCAGGGTACAATGAGCTATGATTATGTGGTGCTGATTATTTGCTTGCTCCTGCCACTGTGGCACGCAGTGCATAGGTTCTCCTTGACTCCAGCTATGAAGTCCTAATTGCTCAACACTTGGTTATACTCAGCTTTAGAAATTAAAATCTGTTTTATTAATAGAAAATATGGTTCATGAAATTTATTCACTACTCTCCTCTTTTCTCAGTTTCTGTGCTCTACTCTCTCATTTGCTTTTTTTCCTGCTTACCTTTATTTTCAGTTCTTTGTAGGGGGCTTGTTGCTACAGTGCTCATTTGCACTATCCACAGAGCAGGAAAGGAAGGAGAAACTAAATAAAAGCTAAACCTTGTTGGATGCTGTAGAGCTCCTTAGACTTGGGAAAGAGACTTCCACTCTGCAGATTCAAACACTCGAGGCTTTGCAGGGTTTGCCAGCAGGCAGGAATATCTTGCTTTGATCCACGAGATGTCACCAGAGGGTAACAAGTAACTGGAAGTTTGTATTAAATTGGGATTCAAGCTCACAGTTAAGTTCGGGGAAGGTACATGGACAGGGAGGATGGGAAAGCCCAGCACTCCTTATGCTGGCTAACCATAGGATGCTCCAGGCTGCAGCATTTTCTGTGCAGAAAGACTCCTCTCTTTTCTTTTCCGTTTTCTATTTTTTTTATGGTTTGATGGGAGACCTCACTGTAATGGTACAAGGCAGCATGCTCCATTCTAGCTAGCTCAAGTGACAATAACCATACCACAAAACAACACTTACCTAATTACTGATGAATGGCAAAGAGATGGGATTCAGAGTGGATGACTTGTGGCTTCAGTGAACCTGTGTAACAGGTCAGCTGGGTTGGTTCTTTTCTTACCTGTTTCACCTGACCCTTCCCACTGAAAGCCCCAACTGGGTGTTTTTCAGGATTGCTAAACTGAAGTCTACAATCTTCAGTTTCCAGTTTCAAATGCCTTTCTGTCCCATTTTCAAATTCACAGCTACTACAGTTGCTATTAAAGGTTTATTTGCAGTACTACCACAGTGTTTCTGCAAGGTTGCAATCAGATGAGACAGGCTGACCTGATCTAATTCATTGGTGCTGCCAAAAGGGGTCATTCTGTTTCCCTCTCCTGCTTATGTGGCCTCCTAGCTCCACTGCCTCCCTTGCTCTAGCTCTGGTGCTCTTCCAACACTTCAGTGATGAATTCAGCTCACTAAGCCAGCAGAAAACTGTATTTTGCTGGGTGAGTTCTCTGCTGACTCACTGAGTAGAACTGTCTCATCAAGGGGTCGTATTAGTACCAATATGAGGATGCAAAGGAGGGAATGAGGAGATAATAAGCAACAGCTTGATCTCCCTTCCCTACATGCTACACCTCAAATTCTCCTTGTGTTCCCTTCCCACTTCTACATGGGTTGCAAGGTGTCTATTAACCAGGCAAAATAATTTTTGTAAATGTAAGAGCCAAGTTCATAGTCCATGGAGAGATAATCACTGAACCTACTCATGGCAGAGTTCAAGCCATTCCATCTCTGTCCTCCCTGTCTGGCAGAGGTTTAGGAGATGAAGGTCAGTGAAATACGTGCTCTGGCACCACTCAAACTGTGCTAACACCAGCAGTTTATTCGTAATTTTCCAGATCTTTCCCCACTTCTGAGGGATGATGCTTACAAATTTGTAATGCATCGGGATTTCTAGTAGGCCGGCTAGGTGAGCTGACTTGCTGGTCCAGTCTGCAGCTGATTTGACACCTCTGTTCACTGAAATACCTTGCAATCACCAACCTCCAAAAAACTCTCCTTCAAAGTGAGTGAACCTTTTGACCCTGGAATTTCCAATAAAGTTTTGTCTAATGGATTACGCAGATCCCTCCAAAAAGCAAGAAATCTAGATATTATAGGGTGCCTTTACTTTGCTGCACTCTGTCACAAGCTCTTTTACGTTCCTTTATGTTAATGACATTGCTTTTAAAAGATAAAAAAGGTGCAACCTGGCTGTGAATAAACATGCCATGAGTCGTTAGACAAAACCATACAGGTAGTCCAGATTTGTATGCCACACACGTAATCTAATAGTGCAGACATACAGGACATCTGCTACACTCCACAGAAGATGAGAGAGATGTTAGTAGGGTAGCATGAAATGACAATACTATTACTATGTATGCAATTAATAACTATGGATCTTAGCTACTGCATCGTGTATATCATGACTTAGTAGTTTAGCCCACTGGTTAGAAGCATATATGGTATCTTGAGAGGGGACCTGGTCTTCAAAAGCCTCTAGTAGCTCTAGTTAGAGAGCTAACCATTTTGCTGCAAAGCCAGAAGGCTTCTAGCATACATGTAGCACTCACAGCAGACTGTGAGTGTCTGTCTTCCCAGCAGCCTGCGTGGAAAACTGGAGCAGAAAGTGGAAGAAGGAAGGAGAACCTTTCCTCTCTTCTGCCTAAATTTATTGGATCTAAAACCTCTTAATGAAACCTTTCCATTTCAAGAAATTGGCATTTTGCAACTAAGAACTGGTTTTGCTAGAAAATTGCCCACCAAATCTCCTTACAATACTGTGTTTGTTTCTAGGCTATTGAAGTCAAAAATCTTAAACTACTTTGTATTGAGTGGTGAGCTCAGACTTAGCTCTCTGCTCATTTATGACTGGCTAAAGAAATTCTAGGTGAAGCTGTCTGAATCATAGTGAGACTCATCTTTCTGTTACAGAGGTGTTAGAAGCAACTGCTATCAAATTCTAGGAACAAAATTGTAATATTCTACAGCGACATGTGAGAGATTTCTGGTGTTGGATGGTAACTAGATTCTTGGCACTGAGCCCATCTTCATCTTCGTTGGATGGACATGGTTGGGATTCATCAGAACAGATGTGCTCTTCAAGATCAGGGAAGGGAGCTGTCAAAGCTCAGGAATTACCTCATCTCCTAATACAGAAACTCCAAAGGGAGCCTTGCTCAATTCTCTTTCATGGAATTGAGAAAATGTTTCCATCCCATAAATAGATTTTGAATTCTGTTAGTTCATTACAGATACACAGCCAAATTCATTCCAGAGCTATGCCAGCAGAAGTTACTTCAGATAGTTAGGTTAGTACAGTGTCCCAGTCATTGCAAGCAAGCTACTTGCTCTCTCCTCTCTGCTGAGGGCTTGTTATCGGTTGAGAACTGAAGTGGTCAAGGGGAGATGAAAGGGTAAGGATTAAGCAGAAAGCTTAGCTGAGCCTTGACCTCAGGAGAATTTAAAATTACTCCTTTCCACCAAATTTTGACTTTGACCTTTTTTTTTCATTTGTGATGGAAGAGTAAATGACATCCATGTGTCCAAATCCAGTGTTGTTTTTTAACCACTAACTTTAGGCTTGAAGCAGATTCAGCATAAAACTCGCAATGAATTTAAGGAATCCTCTGAAGGAGACACTCAAATCAAACCTACTTGTATAATTTGTTATTATCCTACCATCAAGGCAAGCTTATACTCAGCAAACTTTTCAGAGGCATTACAGTATGAGCAACATTCATAGATGCTGCCGACAAGAGCATCAAGTGATGGAATGTGCTTATCAAAGAACTGTGGTTTTTTAGAAAAGGGGAGGGGGGAAAAAGAGGCTTTATTCTCACAGCTTTATTTACTGAGCAGTAGCACACTGAACAGACAAGACCTGCCATCTAGTTTAGTCTAAGGGTACTCCAGCCTCTTTCACACGAATAAACTGCATACATATGCTAGAAAATAGTAACTGAGTAATTGCTTGTCTGTCAAAGGAAATATTCAAAAGCTCAAGAAACTGCACAGAGTGACTGAGGTTCTGCGGCTTATTCCTCTTGTCAGGGAGTCTCTTCAAGGCATTCTGTGGTTCAGTGTAGAAAGGAAAAGCAGAGGAAAGCTGGTTTTTGTAGCATTCTCCCTAAAATAAATAGAGGTCTAATAACTTTGCTGCATTGGGCTGTCCTCTCCTGGAAGCTTGGGATGGATAAGAGGTTATTGGAGAGCCAAGGCTTCCTGTCTCTTCCAAGAAGGAAAACAAGTGGAACAAAGGCTAAGCATTGACACAAAAATCATGCAAAATCCCTTCACATTAGGAAGCCAGTAGCTTACTTGCAGTTGCCACTCACACAACAGTTCAAGGAACCAGAATTTTTGAAACTGTTGTTCAGATGTATAATGTGATATGGCTGCAATTTTAACTCCAGTGGGAGTGAGAAGAAAACTGGATGCAGTTGTTATTTCAGGGGCACAGCAAAGTTATATTAATAATTTCTATAAATATTCTTGAAGAGAGATGTGAAGCAGTTTTCAAATTTTAAATGCTAAGGTACAACAGGCTGTGTCGCAAGACCATATATTTGAGATTCAAGAGATTTCAAATGTCCTAGAGCCATGAAGTTCACTTGGCAGCCCTGACAGAAAGTATTGTCACAGTATTAACCCTAGAAAATGTTGGCAGATAATGTTACTGTACACATGGAAATACTGGTCTGAATGAAATCTATCCCACCAAGTGATGTGCCTTTTGCTGCATGAACCTCCTGCGTTTTTCAATAGTCAGCACTGCACTGCCTCTGGAAATGACAGAGTGTAAAATGTCATGGATTATGATCACCAAATCCTTTGCCTTCATAGAACTTTCTTCAGCTCTGTCACCTTTTTATAATAGAAACCTGACATCTAAAATTAAAACAGATATTTATATGTATATTGGTACTCATGTTTACGTGCACATACAGTGTAGCTAGTCAGGATGTGGATTTCTGCAAGCTCTGTGTAGGAAAATAAATTAATTATTAAATCAGTCATTTCTATGATGTAATGTGATTTGTGAGTGCATTTGTGAGTCCTATCTTCCTGTAATCAGGTGGATTCAGTCAACACGGACTATTTCATTTGCTAAAGTTCCAAACATTTTTTTGACTACTTTTAAGCCAAAAGTTTTGTCTAATGATTATCTCACCAGAGCTCTGTCATTGTTTGCTATTTCAATTGCAGCTTCTATCTCCTCGCTGGCCAGTGTCGTGCCCTTCACATATATGCACCTCTACTACTGGTACTGCTTCCTTTGCTCAGTTATTGAGCCTTGTTTTGGGTGGGGATACATAACTGTGTTTCTCTACATCCTTCTAGTATTCCAGCAACCTCATTCCCAAAAAAGGAGTTAAATTATTTCCTAAACTATCAGACATGCTTGAAATTTAGTGCAAGACATTAGTATTGATATGTTCTTTTGAATTACATATGTTGAAATGCATTTTGATAGTATATGCAATTTGATTGTATTTTGCAATGAGATTTTAAAGACATTTTATAAGAAAGATATGAAGAGCAATGTTTGCATAAACAAAATAAAATAATATGCTAAGAATTGAATCATACCAGTGCGTTAACAATCTTACAAAATTTTGATCTGTTGCTACCTATGGTTCAAATAGAAAACATCTACATAAGTCATCTGCTTTCAAACCAGAGAATTTTTTTCATCTTTTGATTTCTTAAAGACAAGGAAGGTTTTAGTCTTGCTTCCTAAGAACATAAGATTGTATGACCGTGAGTTGTGTATGTGCATGTATGTCTATGTCTGTTCTCTCCTTCCCCTCCCTGTAACTTGAACCTGTTGGCTACTTTCACACAAATTTGAGAAAGGGTCATAGGTCTCAATGGTATTAAGTTCCTACAAGTTTTGTGATAATAGCTAGCTGGATAGGAATGAAAAGACCCCTTAAGTGCCCCAACTAGCAGAAAGGTTGCAGAGCTATTAGATACCAGTGTATCCACATAAAGGAGATTCCTTATAAATTCTGATCTCTGATTATGGTCAATACTATCCAATTTATGATTGTGATTTATCATTTACCATATGAATTGCACAAAAAACGAGGAAATCAGTTTTACTTAGTTCTTGTACTCATAGGAGTAAGTATTTCATTCTGTAGTCAAAACTCCATTATAGCAGATTGCATTCAGTCTGGCGGAGAATTTGGCACTTCAGCATGTCACACAGTGAAGATGTCCTGACAAGGAAGAACAGAAAATCTTCCAAAAAGTACCAAGAACTGGAGAACTGGCATTTGGGGAAAACTACAGGATTTGTCCTTCAAAAACTATAAAAGATAAAACAGGCAGAAGCCATGTAGAGTTTGTCAGCAAGTTTAAAGATTCAATAGCGTTTGGTGAAGCTGAGATTAGGGAGAAAGAATTTCCTGCCATTTTACATATGTAGCTTCTTTGGTTGGATAAGGGATTAAATCTAATTATATCTTTCTTTTGAGTGTGAAGAATGATAAAGCGAGATTTTATATTATTTAATTAAAACTGAAATACCTTTCAAAGGACTTTGAAAGTACATTGATTTTCAGCTCTTACTATAGGTCACAAGTTAAAGTAAAATATGTTAAATTAAAGAAATTGTTTTAATTATGTGTAACAAAATATTTTGACTTTTTAGAGTTCAGAGTTGACAACAAAATTATGAGCTTAAAGAAGAAAAAAAAATGTCGTTTTAATATTTTGAGGTGCATTTATTCTTCCCAACTGGAACAGTCCAGACTTCTGAACTTCAGGAAGTTTGAAACTTGCTTTCTAAGAAGCATACTGGATTCTTCTGTGTTGTTCCTGATAGCTAACAGATAAGATTTGCTGTGTCAAATTCTCTTCTTGTGGGTGTAGACTGTTGGAATTTAGCAAGCAGTATCCTTGACAAGGCACTAGAAGGAACTGAAGTCTCTCACAATTGTATTGTTGAGCAGAGTAAGTTTCAGTAAGTAAAGTAAAAGTAAGGATAAGTAAAACCTGTTGAATATATGTAAATGTTAAGACCAGCTCACACCAGCTATCTTATACTAAATTGCTTTAATCAGTAATATAGCAGAAATACTGGTAAGAAAGGGTAAGCTGTTCCTTAACCTTAAACATCATGTCCCTCAAGTGCTTCAGGCATATTGCAATACCACATTACAAATCTAAACAACAATGTCTGCTCTGAAAGGCAGGCCCTCAAGTCCTGGACAGATAGAAATTCACATTTAAATAGCAGTGTAATCCTTTGAGACTTTTGTTTCTCTAATAGATCTGTGTTGGAGAAAAAGATACGTGAGACTGAGACCAGATACTGTCCTAAAACATAGCTGACTTTATACTTTGATCTTCACTAACACTGGTCTTGTTGCCAAGGATAACTTCTCTCTACCGCATGTCTCCTGTTGCTTTTTCTAATTCTATCGTTTTAAACCAGAATTTTACTACTTAATATCTTATTCTCTAATGCTGTTGGGCCAGAACATTGTTCTTTGTTAACTGGAACCACATTGTTTTAAATGGATTATCTAGTTACCAGAATGAGATGGTTTTATATAAGGTACTTTATGTAATTCAAAAACAATGGATAGAATATTACAAAAAATGCATAGACCCCCATTAAAAAAAAAAAAAAAAAACAAACAACTTGCTAGTTAATCTTTACAGACCAGATCTCAGCAATAGCAATGTGAAGCTCCTGTTCCTGTTTCAAGTTAAAATTCCATACTGAGGTGAGGTTTGCAATGGAGGAAAATATCTTTACTAGATCAGCCCATAATTTTGAAAATAATTGGCAAGCTTTTGGGTAGTGAGCTGAGCTTTCAAGGTGTTATAATAATTCTACCAATTGCGTGTAATAACGTTAATGATGTGATCTTTAAAATCAGATTTTTTGATCCAAAGAGCTCAGCACCTGTGTAGTCAACCACATGTTTAAGTAACTTTCTTGTATTTGAATGAATGAACTTGGCTTTCTTTACATTTGAATGATCATTACTGGTGTTGTGCTCCATGATTTATGTCACTGTTAAAACGTACATTGGTAGATCAAGCCCTTCTTGTAGAAGAGGAAGAAGAAGATTTAAAGAGCTACCTAGTATACAAAAAGCAAGAGGACTCTCATTTTGATGCCAAAGAGGGAACTGTGAGGAATGACACTTCCATACACTATAAATGGCGAGCTGTATGAAGTCTGTATTGGGTGTTAGATGTAAGCAGAGAAATATAAATAAGTGACTGCTTTAAGGAGACGAATGAGATTTTTTTCAAGTGACCCAGAAGATGGTCAAGTGATGAAAGAAGCGTAGGGATACCACTAGAGTGCACTTTAGATGGTTAGTGCATTGATAGCATTGCAGGTATCAACGCCCATGTCAGGACAATATGGGGGTCAAATGACTGGTACTCAATGAAGGCTGGAAAGAAAATGCTATTTACTGTGAGTAAAGGTTTCAAGGTCAGACCATAAATGTGCCAGTTAGGAAAAGGAAAGAATTTCTGCTTTGATGGTACTTAAATGAAGATTGGCTTATGTCCAGGAGGACCTACACCTAAGAAAGGAAGAAACAGACCTTTGAGATATGGGAAAGAATGTTTTCACTGAAAAAAATATGAGCAGAAAAAATGCAGTCCAGAAGGAAAATAAATAAATGGTAGAACATTCAGCACAAAGCTCATTGTAATGATGGCGAGGACAATTTTAGGGACCCTATAAAGCATCAAACATATGTCGTAAGTACAAAAAGAAGTTTTGTGCAGAGTCAGAAAAACTGACTATGTAAACTGAGTTGATAAAGAATGATCCAAAGGTCCAAAACTAGCTGACAAGTTGAGAAGGACAGAAAAAGAAGCAAGACCTTTGGATTTAACCACAAGCCAATCATTAATTTTTTTAGAAGGTCAATGTGAGTAGAATGACCTTAGCAAAATCAACTGAAAAAAATCACAAGCATTTGAGCAGAACTAGCATAAACTTAGGGTTTTTTAAAAATTAATTAGATTACAAAAAATGGTAACTAGGAATTAAGTAGCATAAAGAAAATTTGTTTTTGAAACTAAAAAGAATATCCTTGTATCCCTTTTGATACAAGAATCAGGTCTGAGGCAATTGTGTTACAAATGAGTCCTAACAAATGAGTTACAAAAAAGTTCTGCACCCGTATGAAGCAGGGCGAAACATGCTTGATACCATACCAACTAAAATAATTAACTTTGCTCTGAGAAGTATGTAAATTCATGAAGAGAGAACTCGCACTGTCCTATTTCTCCTGGGAAGGTGTAGTGTTTACCTGTGCCAAAAAGGCAAACTGCTGAATGATTAATTACCCAGTAGAATAAAACTTGCTTACTCATGTATCTAAGGCATTTTTAAACTGTAGCTGATTTGCTGTATTCTAAGAGCATAAGTTATGTTTTAATACACATTAATACTAGTGATGTTTACCTTTTTCCTGCTATAGATATGTTTGCTGAGTTTACTAGCACCACCCGCGATCTTACATGTAGAAGTAATGTTAAATATCATGCCTGTTCACAGCCATGCCCCACTGTACTAGCTCCGGATAATGAAGCATAGCCTGAAGGAGTATTGAACAAGGCTGAAGAAACGCTAGGCACTGCATGGGTGATAAAGGCAGAACCAAAAATAATACGGTTGAAAGAAAGATGCAGATTTTTACAACTTTAACAGAGTAAGTCAGGCAAAACTAACTTTTGCTGTGACTGCTTTTTACTTTTGTAAGGCAAAATCAAATTATTTAAATGTGAACTTGTATGCAAAGTTGAGAAAATGCAGAATAATATACCAGGCTAAGGGGGATATACTAAATATGAGTAGAGCTGGTAGCGAACACATTTCTCGTTGCAGACTGCAGTTCTGTTGAGATAGAAGTATTTTTGAAGATACTTCTGTTGATTCTATCATGGAGAGATTTTGCAGGGGAAAATCTGCACCTAGGAGCAGACTGTTTTAGGAGCTAACTGTTTTAGGAGCTAACCGTTTTAGGTTTTCATTTTAAGATGACTTTTCATCATATCACAATATGCGTTTTGAGAAGCCAGAATTTGCAATTAAGTGTTTGGGATATTCTCAAAACACCCCTTCAGCAATTAAAGATTTAAAATATTTTTAGGTGAATCACAAAATCTTTAGGTTGTAGTCTGAAAATCTGAATTCTTAACATACGAATTATTGGAATTTTTGGTAAAATTGAATTTTGCCTACTACAGGTTTAATGAAGAACATGCATATTTGATAACTAAAAACAACTGAATGATGCCCTTCAGTACACTTTTTAGAGAAGACTCTTAAACCTGGCTGAAAATCCTCACAGTCACATTGCTGCTAAAGGGCCATTTGTGGAAATGAAATCCAGGTGTGTTGAAAGACAGGCTGCCGTCAGGCAGCTTTGGAAATTGCCTCATCCAGCTAGACTGCGGCTGCCCGGGCCCGGAGCTGGGGCCTGATCGCTCCGGCTGCTCTTTCACCCCGACTCGCGGGCAGCGCCGAGCTATCCCTCGGCGGCCAGCGCGGGGGCGCCGCG
>NW_009231137.1:0-12899 GCF_000690835.1 Fulmarus glacialis | reverse complement strand
AGGTCCTCCTCTTCCGGGAGGGCGATGATTGGGATTTCTTCAAAGGAACATGACCAATTCGATTACATAGCAGGGAGGCTACAAGAATTTTGCACAACTTTGTATACCAATAAACTAGCTGAAGGATACAACTCTACCCCTAGCTCTTTCATCAGTTACTCATCCAAACAGAAAACAACCTATAAAACCCTCAGTTTAATCTACTGTCAGGACAGTTCTAAAGCTGAGCATACCAACAGCAATTATATTTGAAAATACTGCTTTTATAACCATTGAATTGTCAAGTAAAACAATTACAAAATGTAGACTTCTTTGTGTTTGGAACAGAATTATTAAAAAGACTATAATACATCCAACAAAAATACAGTGTAAGCAAGGGATATACGATATCATTTCCAGCATTTATCAGAACTACTGGGAAAATCTTCAGCTCGTTAACACTAGAATGCTTAATTAAGAAAGTTATGCTCACCATCTGTAGGTTACAATACTGCCATAAGGCTGCTGAAATTTCAGATCAATTGGGTTATCAGGATCATTCAAATTAAAAAGAAAGAGAGTCTTCTTGCCGACCACTACACTTACCTGCCAATGAATGAAAAGAAAAATTAACTTGATAAGAATGGCATCACTTTAAAATGAGGCCCTACATCTTCACTAAAAGATGAGATTTAGGACTTTCAATAATCCTTAAGAATCCCACGGACCTGAATTCTGAATCTTTATCAACAGTGAAAGAGATTTTCAGGAGCCAGTGGTTCACAGATCTAAATGCAAGCCCAGCAGAACATACATCTCAAATTCAAGACTTCTCCCTACAGAAGCATTAAGTCAGCTCCATTTCCTCGGAGGAAAAGGCAGCAGGTCACATGGAGTTATCCTGTTGGACTACTCTCACTTGAACTACGATGTGTTTTTTGATCCACAGAATTTTTATCTGGGAGGCTGAAGGGAAGACTATCACAACACTACTATCTCAAGTAACTTGCTGAGATTTCAAAGACAGACAATTCCAAAAGAAATAGCCTGATCAGTGTATATTAAACATGCAATATTTACAGTTTGATATCAGTCTAGGTGAGTAGATTTTATTTGATGAATCCCATAGCGATGTTGGACTTCCTAGTGGAAGACAGGTGGAACTTTAGGGGTTTTTTAAAGATTATTTTTGTTACTAGAGCGTGCGTTATTGTCAGGCAAGAGTAAAACACTTATTTGAGAAAAAGCAAGGAAAAGCAGCTTGTTTCATCTTATTTTTTGACAAAGATACTTTGAAGGGCTATTTACAAGTTTACTTTACATTACCCACTGTTCCAGCTCTCCTTGTCTAAAAAGGAGACAATGTTTTTTTCCTAAAAGAGGGGCTGGAAGCATGAAGTACAAAGCTGGTATTTTCAAACTGAGAAAAAAAGGCATATGTTGACCTAATCCAGAATTACAAACTCAAATTCTGACCTTAATTCCTAAAGTTACCCCAAATATAAAAAGTATGTTTTCTGCCTTTTAAAACAGTTTGCTTATAATTCCATTGCAGCTTAATGATGAAGTATTTATGAAATACTATTAAACTCTTCTAAGAAATTACAGGAATTATTTTATGTTGCAGGGCGAGATGTTAACTCTAGTACTACTTATTTTGATCCAACTTGCAGGTTGTTTTTTTTCTGAGGTCATAACTAACAGCCTGGAAGTGATTATTATCAAGCCAAGCCTCCCCACAACAACAGACACCTAGAGAATAAATGCTATGTTGTTTAGAGCTGCTGACCAAACATCCAAGCACAAACACCAAGAACTACAAAATTACAGAATGTTCCCTAATATTTTACAGCAAACTTGACAGCTGTAATAAAAAACCTGCAAAGCCTAGGCTATCGCATACCCCAGGAAGCAGCAGAAGAAATCAAGGCTGAAGTCCTCAGTTCCTGCATTTTCAAAATATCTGTTAATTAAATTTCCCTAGGAAGTAGAAAACATTTCACTCCATGCAGAGAGGCAAAAAACTCCTACAGGACCTTGTCAATGTAAACATGGGGAAAAATTCTTTCTTGACACCTATACTCCATAAATTAAAATTGACTGTGAGAATTTAATTATGTTGTATAAGGGTATAGATCTGGACCAATTCTAACACAGTACCACCTTTCTATCCATGGATTTTCTATGTCTTGTCTTGGTATTTCATTGCTGATCATTTAATAACACGCTCTGCTAATAGTTATCATTACCCCATTTTTCTGTACTTCACCATTGACCTATCTGATGGACTTTGATTCATTCAAGAAAGACAATGAAGACAATGAAACTGTAGCCATTTAGACAGAGACAGGATAATGCTCACAGCAGAAGACTCACACCAGGGCTTTCAGTCTCATTGATGCTGAGGTTTGCGTAAGATGAAAACCTAGAGAGCAGTGATCTGTTCCCAAAACTGACAGCTGGAAATCTGCCCTCTGGGAGGTAGCATCTCTGCAATTTTGACAATCCTGCTCCATTTCCATCTGGACATTGCATGTACTGTTCTATATTTATATTGTATGTATTTCTTTAAGTCCCTGCACACATCTCCATCTATTATGTTAACTACCACTGCAAAACTGCTCTGTTATCTGTCATATTGCTAACCACTGCACTTTTCATGAATACATCCTTAATGAACAAAGGGTTTACTTTAAAGGAAAGTTTTGGAAAAGAAAAAAAAAATCTTCAACGCCAAATCTTAAGTCAAGGAGGAACAAATTGCTTCCTGGCCCATACTGCTTGCCAGCAGAAACCCTGAAACATCAGATTAACACTTTTTGCAGTTTTTTGTATTGACTTCTTACTGTGCTTTCCCTGGTTGATACTCTTTCATCAGTCTTCATAACTGAGAACTGCATATCACTGGGATCTGAGCTCACTGAGGTCTGCAAGAAAGAAGTTCAGATTGAGAAATCAACAGTTAATGTAGCAAGTACTGATGATAAATAATTGCATTATTCCTGCCCTGTAAATTTTAGTGTTAAGAATAGATCGATAGATAGACAGACTTGTTATTGCATTTAGTATCAAAACTAAGAAAAAAGTTGGAGAAAACATGACTTCAGTTTGGATCATAATGACATGTTATCATGGAACATACTTTAAAAAAATCTAGAAAACAGTTAGAAATACAAATCCAAATAGAGAAGGAAAGATCCAGATGAGGAAGAAGACTTGCAAGATGATATTATACAGACAGTACTAACTAAAGCAGTACAAACAAGGTCACTCCGCTGCAAATTCAAAGAAGGAAGACTAAGAATAAGGCATACAGGTTAAAAACTCAACATGTATTTTAATATGGACATACCTGATCTGGTTTAGGTAGAGATAGCAATCTAGTTGCTTTTGTAGTCAATATGAGGTTACAAAACCTCATAAGCAAGCCTTGCTTAGGTCTCTGCTGTCTGAGCTACACTGCTTCTGCTACCTAAGCCAGCTAGTTTAAAGCACAGACATTCCCTAATGAATTTATTAGGGCATTCTTCTCCAATTGTGACCTTCACACATAAAGATGGAAGCATATGAAATGAACTATGAAAGATTTGTTCTTTGAAAATCTTGAGTGAAACTCTGTTCATTAAAGTTAAAAAACTGAATTATATTCATTTGCATATTGTGCAGCAACTGTCATTGCTCAGAAGAACTGTGATGTATGTAAACAAACAGAATGACTGATTAGAGAATCTGAGTGTACTTGGAGGAAGCACTGGAATCCGCCTCTCAACCATGCAATGGAGGTCCAGCCTGGGAGTAATCCTTGCACATCAGAGGCAAGATCTTTGTTTAACCAATCTAAAGCAAAACCAACACTAAAAGTACTTCCTAAAGACCTTATAAACAGCCATGTGAGAGCTGTCCTGTGCTGCTACTGGGGAAGTCAACCTAAGAGTGCACTCATAGGATCCTCTTGTCACAGATACAGATCAGGATCAAGGATGAGAAGCGTGTTTAGGCAGGACGACAGCAGAACTGCAGAGACTCTAATATCATAAATCACGTTGCATAACACAGAGGCTCAGATGTTTAGATATACCCTCATCCTACATGAGGTTTCCCAAACGCTCCTTGTCCTTGAAAGCAGTGGGATTGAGAAGGCATAAGCTCCCATAGGTCCCAGCTTTCTCAGGAACCAGGAGTATTAATGTATGCCTTAAAATCAAATGGAGGTTATAAATACTACCTGTCTTATAGTATCCCCTTCCTGATTGCTTATAGTAATCATTTTGTCTTCACCGCCTAGAGCCAGAAGGTTTTCAGTACTCCAACAACCACAAGTAATCCGCTTAGTGTGCTTACCTGAAAAAGAAACAAACTTATACAACACAAATGAACACAATCACAAAAAAAATCTGGGATGGAAATAGGCTCTATTTGGCCACTCAAACACAGATTGTCAGAATGTGAAACAACTTATGAGAGCAATTACCAATTCAAGAGCAATTTTTTTTTTTTTTTTTTAAATCTTCTACTCCCAGATGGAAGTCTTTTGACCATATAGGAACTTGCACAGACCCTGTTCTTCCATTTCTTTACATCAAATTTCTGGGAACTGTGCTATATCCTTAACCCTTCTGCCCAGAGGTACTCTAAGCAGGTAAGAAAAAGTAACTTATCAGCAAGAACAACCACACAAATCCTTTGCAAGAAAGATAACACAAGTTTCCCATGAGGCAGTATCAGGTATGTGTATATATATTTTTAACTTACTATACTATAAAAATACTCTGGTAAGTACAACAAAACAGAAGGTGCAAATTGAGTATGAGCACATTTTTGACTTGCATGTTCGTATACAGAAGTAAAAAGGAATCTAAGTATGTTAGCAAAATTCCACTTTCACATGTGCAAGCTTAGTTTCAAACGAATGCATACCAAGAACAGGAATCTTGCGAGAAGTTTGACGGTTATATATAAGTAAGTTTCCCTTTGTTGTTCCAACAGCAAGTAAAGTTCCGACTCGAGACCATAATAAGAAAGACATTGCATCCCTAAAATAAAGAAAAATTTTACTTTATATAGTAGAGATTCCTTTCACGTGCTTCATATAAAAACATTTTGCATATTTGTTTTGAAGTTCTATGAAATCACACAGACCAAGCAGAATTTTTAAATTAAGCAAACGTTCCTACAAGTATCAGAATTATTTAAGTGTGCACGAAATAGTGAAAGTAATAAAAAGTTGTATGAGCTAATATAATAAGACTTATACAAATGGAAATATGTCTGCAAACATCAACAGTTTTTGATGGAATCATGGGTAATTTGGCCAAATATGCAGCTTTAAAAAACAGTCAAAGATACCACGAATGTACACAAAATTTTCCAGTCACTTTCTGCATTGTTTTTTTGTACTTCAATAATCCTACGAATTCAGCCAACTCCAAGTGAATAGGTCTGGTTCTAGTCAATGTAATGAGAAAGTTAGAAAGAGCCATTTTAACCTGAAGTTTCAGATACAGCAAGGCCTATTTTGGTGTATATTTAAGGGTACACAGATAAATACTGTACATCACATTTTAAAACAAAAAAGCCTCTTAAGCAAAAAAAAATTAATCAGAATTTTCTAATTAGTGCAGTTATTTCCATCAAATGCCTCTCCCATCTTTTTAAATTTTACTGTAAGCATGCCATAGCAATTTGAAGCAAATTTCAGATATTAATTGACACATGAAATGACCTCCAATATATATTTGGCTTGCATGTGACGGGTTTTGTTCATGCTTTTCTAATCGCAAAAAGAGAAGGATACCAGAAAAGCCTGTTTATCACACCGTTTATATGTCTTAGTGCTTATTCTTAGTGCTTAAGCAATAACACTGTGACAAAAGAAGGATTAGGCACTTAAATTGATATATACTGTTCTAGCAAAGACTGCCTCCAGTAAGCAATTTACCTTAGATATTAGAGAGAAAGATCATGAAGGAACTGCAATAACCGCATACTCCATTCTGGTAAGTACCTTCTATGCTCTTTTTTGCTTGCATACTGGCAAGTTAATCTTCCCCCCAAAATATTTGTTCACAGATGAAAAGGAGGTACAACATGGTATATTCCTTCACGCAATATAAGGTGTATATACATCCTCGTAAATTGCTTTGACTATATAAATAGCTATAGTTTAAAACTGATCTATCAAAAAAACCCAAACCCCTACTTGTGAAAATTTTACAAAAAAAAATTTAATGCCAAAGTTGATGTATTCCACCAGAAAAGAAGATTATAAACAATAATCATTGTAACATCTGTGCTAAAAAGGCATATTGTTGATGATATGTAGTAACTAATAAATAATGACAAAAATGTAATGACTCAGAAATAACTGAGTAATCCACAAATACCTAAACAAGATGCCTATATAATGCTACATATAATTAATTAGAGAGTAGGAAGAAGTAATCACTTTAAATTTCTCATTTGTATGTACAATCATTTGCTTGCTTTGAAACTGTTATCTAACACGTGAATTATTCTGCCGACAAACAATCTTCATAACATAACTTCATTAAATCATGTATAGGTTAAGTCACTGTGTATTTTGTGCAAAGTGGCAATTCTTTTAATTTTTCAGGAGTGGAATAACTTGTATAGAAGTTATTCTTTTGTTTCAGTACAGTTTAAGCTCAGTTTCAACATACACATATAGGATACCAGGTTGTACCATATGGAATTATCTCATAATCAAATATCCAATATTCCAAATGAATTTTACAAAGCACAAGTGTACATGTTAATGGAAATATGGAATATTTCCATATTTCAGACATGGAGTTTTCAACCTAAATCTGGAAAAAAAACACCCTCATAGAAACCAACATAACCCCCACTCCCTAATTTTTCTAGCTGAACTGAATTTTTTTGATTTAATGGATAAAACACTCCAATCTTGGTATCTTTGACTACTTAAAACAAACAAACAAACACACACACCCCACCCAAAAAACTCCCAAAAACATACACAGAGGAAATTTATGGAAGGAAATGAAGGGTTAAATCAGAAGGAGTGTTTGTCTCAACTCAAGTAAATAAAATAGCAGCAGTATCCAAAATTAGCTGTTTCTCCGCTCAGGTGAATGCCCTAACAAACATGGGACAGATTTGTTTTCACTCTCTTTCCTACAGACAGAATGTTTATGTAGAGTGCAAGAGTTTATTGGAATAGGTTCAAAGAAACTAAAAGTTTAATTATTAAACCAAGCTTATTTGTTAAGCCTGTACTTGATTGTTATGTAGGCCTCAGGACAGTTTTAAGGCTGTGGCCAAATTCAGAAAGGTAGGGATTTGAACCTTAGAGTAGGATCGCCTTAGATCCTAAACCAATCTGCTTTGTGAATAGCATTTTAGTCCACTTATAAATCTAAGGGGAAAAAATCCTAGCACCACTAAAATCCCTTCTCTTACTTTTAAGCCCCCTTTTACTTGCGTGAAATACTTTGGAGAAAGTGTAGCTGGTGCAGATGCACAAAAAATTCACCCATCCTTGTTGCTACCACAAAGTGGAAACATTGAAGAGAAGCTCTCTGGGGACTTTGGCACTGTAGACAATTAAAAAAGAAACAAACCCCCTACCAACCCCAAAACCCCCACCCACAACAAACACTTCGAAACCAGCAAATCATACCAAAAAGAATTTAGCAACAAACTGTAGCATATTAGTTTAACAGTATATGTGCTATGAGGACTCCAATAAAAAGATGATCTTTGCAATATATCCTCCACAACAACAAGCCACAGTGGTCCAAGTCTTCAAATAGACACTTCAAAAAAAACTTTCTTACCTCATACCACTGTCTACTTGGCTTGTTTTGTTTGTGTTCGCATCCCACAGAAATATGGCACTAGATTTGTCTGTGATTATTGCTAGAGTATCTCCATCCTTATCCCAGTCCATAGCAACACAGTTACTGAAGAAAAAAAAAAGACGACTTTCACTAATTATGTTAAAATATGTTTGTAAGTGTACAGAAACCACCAGAATTATTCAGTTGAAGTCCCTGTCCTTCCTTTTCCCTAACAGCAAACCCATGACAGATTGCAGATTTACCTGTAAAGTGTACTTTTATAGCAATCACACCCTTACTCAAATCTCATCGAAATGACAGAGGCTGAAAGGAAGGTCGTAAAAAATAGACTGCTACTTCCATTCTAGTACTTGAAATACTGCCATCTTGATTTTCAAGAGACAGTGAAAATCCCCTGTAAGGTTCTGTTTTGTTAGAGGCTATTCAGTGTTGTGATTATTTTTCTCATAGTTCAACAAGCATAATGAACTTGGACAAGAATCCTATGCAGAAGCAGGAAAAGCCTCTACTTGCAAATAGTTCCCAGAATGAAGAGGACAGCAGACTTACCCACAAGCCTCTAGTGAATTGGAAATGGTGGTGTTTACAACACATATTTAAAGCACCATATACTGCAGACTAAGAACCTATGCCATCTGACACCATTCGTTTCTTTCTAGATAAGTACAGTTTCAGGTTAAAAAGGTATCTCTATGAAAAATTTGACTCTCATTACCACTCAAATGAAAACTCCTAATGCAAGCAATTTCAAAAGTGTCCTGAAACACTCATTGCTGTAAACTAATTCAGTAAGCCTTCAGTTCCAGTTTTTCCTATCTTTCTTTTTAAAAGCTTAGCAGTTTATTCTAGAGAATAAGTATGGTCTGTTCCCAAAACACACCCATGAATACTTAACAGCCAATCAGAACATCAAGAGCAGGAATAACAAGGACAAAAAGAAAAAAATAGGGAAAAATGCAGATTGATAAGTAATAAACAAAACAAATTCATCAACATAATGGTAAGAAGATGCTTATAATATCAACTATTATAGCAGAAAATATTTGACATTCTGAACTCCATTCTTATGCAAGGAGAGGCCTAGCAGTTAACAAGTGCAGCTGGTTAACAGTTGACCAACAAATAAAGAAGCAAAGTTTGGCCTGAGGGGGAGAACCTCCACATAAGCACACTTGTTTCTTTTTAAACTGTATATCACAAAAATTGAATTTTATTCTAATAGTAATAATTAGAGAGAATTTATTCTTCAATCACAGCAAAAGGTTGGAAATAAGAATTCAAAAGAACTACCTAACCTAGGTAGAAGGTTTGCTGGTGGGCCTCAAAAAGTCAGTACTATTCAAACTACCATAAGCCGATGTTAATTATTTCGACAAGCCTTTAGGATATGTGGTTATTATACAAGTTTTTTCTCCTCTTTGCCTTGCCATGAGAACACAACATTATTTTAAAACTGGTTTAGGTGTTACGTTTCCCTGAAGGAAAGGGTCACACCTGTTCATCAATAAGGCAGTGCTATCAGTATCCATCAGTAAGGTAGACTCCCCTTCACACCACCCTCACCAACCTAGTAGACAGTAGAGGATCCCCAGTCCAACACAATCTCTTCTCAGAGTTCACCACTGATTCCACACAGCCTTCCTCACTTTTGGCAGTTTGCTGGAGAGAATGAGCATTTATCACACATTGTGCAAAATACAGCACAGAATGAGCTGGGCCATGGATACTACCAAGCAAAAGACACTGACATAGCCGGCCCACGTTATGAATGGCACCTAACCAGAACAGGATTTTGAAACAAGACAGCAAGATGCGATGGTCAGCAAGATACAAGTGAGTCTGGTAAAGACAATGAGAATTGCATTTCTTGGTTTGGTGCAAGGTGGCAACTATCATGAACTGGGGGAGTTCAATACAGGCTGGAGGATGAAGGTATTTAGAGCAGCCCTGCCGAGAAGGACTTGGGGGTACTGGTGGATAAAAAGCTGGACATGAGCCAACAATGTGCACTCACAGCCCAGAAGGCCCATCGTATCTTGGGCTGCATCAAAAGAAGTGTGGCCAGCAGGTCAAGGGAGGTGATTCTGCCCCTCTGCTCTGGTGAGACCCCACCTGGAGTACCGCATCCAGTTCTGGAGCCCTCAGCACAGGAAAGACATGGACCTGTTAGAGCGGGTCCAGAGGAGGGCCACAAAAATGATCAGGGGGATGGAACGCCTCTGCTATGAAGAAAGGCTGAGAGAGTTGGGGTTATTCAGCCTGGAGGAGGCTTCGGGGAGACCTTATTGCAGCCTTTCACTACCTAAAGGGGGCTTATAAGAAAGATGGGGACAAACTTTTTAGCAGGGCCTGTTGCGACAGGACAAGGGGGAATGGTTTTAAACTAAAAGAGGGTAGATTTAGACTAGACATAAGGAAGAAATTTTTTGCAATGAGGGTGGTGAAACACTGGAACAGGTTGCCCAGAGAGGTGGTAGATGCCCCATCCCTAGCAACATTCAAGGTCAGGTTGGACGGAGCTCTGAGCAACCTGATGTAGTTGAACCCATAGCAGGGGGGTTGGACTAGATGACCTTTAAATGTCCCTTCCAATCCAAACTATTCTATGATTCTATAACTGCAAAAACTGGATTTCTAGAGAGTTCTTGGGGAGCTAAGTGATTCTGGCTCATATCTACTAATGATACAGGGATATGTAAGTGACATTCTAGAAATGAAAATTAGACTTACAGATTAGAGGCTTCAGATTTAAAGCCTTAGTGAGAGTTTTGCCTTGACTAAGGGCTCCACCTCAATCAAAATGAATCAGGTTGTTAGAAATAAAATAAAAAATCAGGAATTTGCATGAATACTTAATCTAAGAGCAGGTAAAATACTAAAAAGAAATGAGAAGTACATAAATGAAACTATGCTATATCAGGTAGTAATGGTGCCCAATAAAAGATATTTATAGAGCAAAATGGTGTGATGACCTGATGTTGCAGTGTTTGCACCTAGGGAGGTTTCCTCTGGGCCATATCTAGCCTGTTCCTATGGACTGACCGCCTTTTAGCAGTTAGACTGCATCTTCCAAAGTACACCACTTTTTAAATTCATCTGAAAGGAATCCAGTTCGTACACTCCAACACCACTCTCTGATATGAACCAAAGCATGATAAGCAGGAAAAACAGTGAGATTCACTTCAGAAGTACATTCTTGATCTAAAGTAAAAATGCCAATGTATACATTATGCCAGTGACATAAGCAAAAGCACTAAACCAAAAGGATACATTTCCTCAGTAAGGCTATGATAACAAATTACTAAAAAACTGACAGTAGCAAGAATGCAGTCGCAATCAGCATGACACAGATATATTGTATACAGCCTCATGATGTTCTTTCTTAATATGATAGATCTTTTTCTAACGTTTTAATGAAGTAGATTGAGTTTATTACTAATAAGGAGTGCTTTGGGTAAGAGAATATATTTTTCTGACTATCCTTGATAGCTTACTATAAATTCAGCTTTTACTGTCTCAGATTCCATACACGTTCACCAGTTTGTCTTCTTTTCCAGGTATGTTTACCAGAAATAGTGTCTTCCTACAAAGTTCTCACACTGTATAAGCAGAGGAGAAGCATTTTTAAAGAAAACAACAAAGAAAATAATTTAAACCCATCTTAGTACCTACCCTGGTAAGCTGATTTCATTTCTCTTCTGACCATGACGATCAAAAATTTTCACAGCACGATCACCTCTAAAAAAGATTAACATACAGAATAATTACCTTTCTTCATCAGTGATTTCTATGAACAAATGCAATAAATATTTGTAATCTTACCCTGTTACAGCAAGGAAATTTCCCAAAGTTTTCTGCCAAGCAAACTGCACAGGGGAACCAGACCAAGCTTTTTCTAATAGACTGAATACTTGCTGGAAGACAAAAAAAAGTGGGAAATTACATATCTTAAAATTATAAGCATATAACAATAAACAACTTTGTAACATGTTAGCAACTGCGAGTATTGTGGAAGAAAAAAAAAAACCCTCAAACACAACTTCTGGGTGATTCTAATGCACCAAAGTACCAAAATTCCACAGAAAAATCTTTTGGGTTGTGCTGGAAAAATTGAAGTTTCTTGTGCTGGGTGTCTGCATTGAGAACTACTGTGACTATCAACTATTATTTTTTCTCTTATGGAGTTACTGGAATAAAAAAATTGCATGAGACTCTCCCCTTCATGTCAAAAGACCAGAATGTTTAGTTCTCTAAATTACATGGAAAAGTCCATGACCAGAAGGCATCCTTAGTGTGTAAAACGCAGAAGGCTCAACATCTACGCTTTTAAAGACATGTAACTATTTTGTCTTCTCTGAATTGTTAGGTCTTAAAACCTAAGACCTCAAAGCTACTCAACCATAAAGATCTGACTTCCGACTAAGAAAGTTTCTCAAATTCCTTTTCCTTGCACACTACCTGCACAGGTATTTCTGTAACTTGGGTGTAAGAAAAAGCCCACAACTTTCACAGCTTGCTATCATGACTTTTTCCCTCCCATGACACCAGATAAACACCAACGTCTGGTGTCCACCAAATGCCTGGCAGGCTTACTCAAGTCTTTGCCAAAGGTCCCCCATCCCTTCTTTTGGGTGAATGTAAACTGAGGCATTCTTCACATTGAATTTGCATTTTACTCACACAAAGTGTAAAATTATGAGCACCGCATGCCATAAGCAAAAAGAACATCTGACAATTATGTTTGATTTTGAAAAAAATTTAATAAAATCTGTAATAAACCAACGATAAAGAAAATCATCATGGGAGTGCAGGCAAGCTCCGGCTCTTCATGCTCTCACTGTACTCTCACATCAACTAAAACCCCCAAAGGGGTCCGAGTAGGAAACTTTCCTTTTGGCCCAACCATTTAACCGCTGCCCGAGGAGGGTTTCTCGCACCCCTCTGCGCTGCCAGGGCCCGCATTAAGGCGCAGCGGGAGACGTTACAGAGGAGGCAGGAGACCCGACCTCCGGCGGTAACGGCTTCGGGCGTTACGCGGCGGCTCAGGCAACTGTCGCGGCGAGAACCAGCCTGGCC
>NW_009231136.1:0-10886 GCF_000690835.1 Fulmarus glacialis | reverse complement strand
TATATAAATTAATATTATAAACATTGCTTATTCATATACACTATTCCTTTTCTATAAAATATAAAATTAGAGACCCTCGGGCAATAACATGTTTTCCTAAAGCTTTATCAGTTTGCCAAAGATAAGATGACTGTAGCATACCTCCCTAAACCGCATTTTCCTTCACTGATGCCAGTTTTTCAGTCATTTTTCAGTTATAGACCCCACTTAAATAACGGGTATTCTTTACTCAGATACTCTTTCTTTTTTGTCTGTAATCAGACCTTGTTTTATATTAAATATATAGCATAGTAGAACTACTAAGACAATCTGAACACTGCACATTACGGAAAAAACACTTTTGGAACCGTTAACACATACAGGATCGCTTTATAGTCTTGCATACGGGCAGAGTTGTACTGAATTTGCCACATATGTTAATTAGTCAAAGTATTTTTTTTTCTTCCATGTCCAATTTCTGAAAAGAAAAAAAAAAAAGGGAACAATTTCCTTGAGGTCAGTGGATTCTCTGTACTGTAGGAAAGGATGTTGTATGCAAATTATGTCTTGTACATAAACTTAAATAAGAGCAGACAAATAGATGCTAGTGATTCACAGTAAGATATTGTTATAGTTTGAGTTAAATCTTAAAGAAAGTTAGTTTTAACAACCATACTTCTTTTAATGTATCTATAGATCAGCTTTAATTTCTAGAAACTGGCTGAATTCATACAAGAGACTATTTTCTTACTCAGTTTCCAGTTGCACAAGTATGTTTTAAGACAGATTGGTCCATGTTTCCAAAGGATTTGGCATATTTGTATAGACAGATTTGTACTGAAGATGTCCAACTTCATCACATATTTGCTATCTTCACCAGAATAATCTGTGAGACTTACTGATACAATTAGCCAAATTCTGAGAAGCTGTTCATGTAAATAAACAGTAATTGTATTGCAACACTACACAGGAAGTCTGACATCATTTCAGAATGGGGGGGAAAAAAAAAATGCAGCATAACCAGCAGTTTATACCTTTTTCCAATAGAGCACTTGCAGGCCTTGCTTAATGAGAAATAGCAAGAGAATAACAAAACATACCCTTAAGATAAATGACATTACACTCCAAATAATACCCAACAGCAGACAGTGTCTAGTCTATAACAATCATATGATGGATTAATAATGGATTAAGAACAGTCACTTTATAATAAAGTCTGAATCCAGATGGAGCACTGACCGCTTATGTGATAGAGCAATATTAAAAAGTCATGCATAATTCAAACATATTGCATACATCTTACTGGGCAAGCTGAAGGCCTTTTATACTATGAACATGCAACAGACCAGAGTTTATAGAAATAAAAAAGACCCAGATACAATATATATTTTAATTATCTCAACTCTGATAAGCTGACGTAGAAGTAATCCTCTCTAAGCTTTTCAAAGCTAGCTTGCCATACCTTAGCAATCAAATATTATTGAGTTTATAATTAAGTTTAATTAGGTCAAAGAATGTTTCAGTTATATTGACTCTCAAATAGATAACAAATGTTCACTCAGCACTAAAAGCAATCAAAATTAATGAACTCTGATGTAGTGTATGCAAATGTAGCTTAAGTCTGGGTAACTTTTTGTTTGTATTTTATATTGGGGCGTATTTTATTAACTTGCAAGTAGACAGATGAGCACTAAGACTTCTCCAGTTCAGAATGCACTAATAAATGACCATTTGGAAGAGTTTTATTTTCAGTAATAACAACTGTTCTCTATAACCAAAATAAATAACTCTTCTGAGGCTTTGCATATGAAATTTTGCCTTCTTTAATAAAGTGGTTTACTTGTCTAGTTCATCATGTATTTGTTGTATGTTCCTTCTCCTCAATATAACAAGAAAACAAAAGCAACTTCCATGAGTTTACAATAAATTTTGCATACAACTGATTGCAGTGAAGAACTGCACACCATTGCCCTGCTTGTTCTTCTGAATAGGATTTTGCTTAAATAAGTATAATTTTATTCTGAAAAGTCCAAGTTTTGTTTTTTAGGGTTTTTTTTAGGTTTTACCAGCTTTTTGCTCTGGATACCTCCTGAGTTACTTATGATTTTATAGAGTTGAGACTCATGATGCACATGGTATCATCCATCACCTTTACAAGATTCCAACTACTTTGCAGTTACCCTTTTTGCAATGGCCATTAAAAATACATTGCTTTTAACTACCTTGCTGAGTGCTCTATGCAAAAATCTCCAGGTAACAGTGTCCATCACCACTTTGCTTAGTATAATATACTAACCAGATGTAACAGTCCAAAATTTCCAAAGAGCACTTGGCCTACAGAAACTCAACGGATACCCTGTTTCCAAGAAAGGTACAGAGCATATCGAAAGAACTGGCTACCTAACCCTGACTGAGGAGCACAAACCCTTGCACTCCTCCAGCACTCTACCAGGCTCAGAAGAATGTTGCACAGACTGAAGACCCACATTTCAAAGACTGGGTATCAGAAAAGAACAAAGGTGGCAGCAGCAACAAGGAGTGAAAGCACAGGCAGAAAGAATCTGGAAGCTGCTCAGAATTTAAGTAAGGAGAGACATAGTGTCTGCACAAGGAGGAATACAGAGAGTTGTAGAGCTCTAGTGGGGTGTTTTAAACACAAAAAAGAACTTAGCCCTCTGTGATCTTTAAAGCTGTCTCAGTTTCTCTGTCCCAACTCTCCAAGCTATAAAAGGACATCTAAAGTTTGTGTAAGCCATGTTAATTACATAATGTCTGTAAATGCATATGCAAATCACTCTAGAACGTATCACCATTTTAAGAGCACAAGCATGAAACACACTACAGACTGAATTAACTGTATAGACTGAATACAAGGTAAACCCTCCAGTGGAGGCCAACATGAACAAAAGCATGTTGGATAATATGTATATTCTCATTTAAATACAGACTTCAGACTGCAGGGGCCTCATATATTCGTGCGCTCAGCCTTCACAGTCTGCTAGCCACATCTGTCACAAGTTATCACAAACTATTTGACATTGAGGAGATTTACAAATCCACTTCTTTAAGCTGGCAATAAAATGAGCCAAGACCAACCAGTCAATTTAATAAGCCAGTTTATCAACTCCTGAAGCATCAATACCAGTCCAGATGACTAAACAAATACAAAGATCATTTAACATGCTTAGGTTACCAGTCCTTGTCCTGAGTCAGCAAAGCTCCAACCAGCATTTCCTGTGAAAGGAAATTCTGTCTTTATGACTGATTCCCCTGGAAAAGACAGGTGTGTCTGGCAATGGTCAGTCTTAAAAAAAAAAATGGAAATCTATTTTTATAGAAAGATTGTAGACAGATGATATAAATTGGCAGGAGACTCATATGTATGGTGCTTTCCAAGGGATGAAGCAACTCCAGTCTTTAAATAGTTAATACCCTCTTTCTTTCCCATCCCCACTCTCTCCCGGACAAAGGTGATGAGCAGATGCATTTACACAAACTGGAAACTTTAGACAGAGGAAAAGCTGGCCAGATCTTTCCATTGGCAAGTACAAAGAAGAGGCATATCCCTGAGGTGATGCCAGTGAAGCCTGTGCAGCCGTGACTGCAGCACGCGATTGGTAGCATTTCCTTACATCAGCAGCTAAGTGAGCTGGAAGAACTGAACAGGAGTCATTCACCTAATTATGTAAACCAGGAAGTATGCTGCACAGGAAAGTCTAATATGCTTATTTGTTAAATACGTGTGCTATTTAATAAAAAATAACCCATTTTATTGCAGAGCCTGAGAGATTTATTATCTGTAAAAAATTTAATAATATATAATTATCCCAGTTAGAATCTGAATTCATAATAGGGAACACACGCATTCAAATTTTGATATTCTTAGCCACTGCCCTGGAAAATAAATGCTTTCATTGAGAATATACATATAAGCAATTTGGCACATCTTTTCAAAGACATAAGAGAGTTGCTAGACAAAGGAACCTGAACATTTAGTTATTTACGTCATCTCAGAGTGGCTATGACTCAGACTAAGGATGGATCTCTGAGGATGTGCCATGTCTCAAGCAATGGTAAAAAACAGCAGAGTAAACACCTAGTGATACACATGTAGTTTACTCTCCCAGACTCCAGAAGTATGCAAGTTGAAGGATTTCTTCAGATGGATGGTTTCACTCGGTCTAATAGCTCTTGATGGATTTTTCTTCCATGAATTTGCCCAATCTGCTTTTTGAACTCCTGCAAGCCTCCAGTATCCAGAACACCCTGTGCCAGAATTCTGCCACTGCATGCTCAGTGAAGAAGTATTCCTTTTGGTTTGGTATGAATCTACAAAGAGTTTCATTTTGTGCCCTTAATCACAAGAGAATGAATAATCTCATACTGGTCATACTTCATAGAACTAATCACCCACCATTTTTTTTCCCCAGTATATTTTATTTCAGTTTATGTAAGTTTCAGTGTATTTGATTGTTTCTTATATGATACTGTTCCAAACTTTCGATTATTCTAGATACTTCTCTTTCCCCCGCCCTCCCCCGGGTTGGGGTTGGTTTTTTTTTTTGGCATAAGTATATGAATAGTGGAGGTCAACACAGTAAGGAAAGGTGATTTTGCATAACACCACCCACAGATGGTTTCTGTGAGGTATGAACCGATTTTTTGAAATTTACCTTCTTTTTGAAATTTGCTTTAACAAACATGAGAACAAAAGACAGCCAACTCTCTGCTCTGTAACAAAATCTCTAATTGTTTGGAATGTCAATTATGGCTCTTTAAGAGCAAAATCCAAGCCGACAAAAGACACATCTCCCCAATATAAATAGCACCTTCTAGCATGTCTCCCTTTTCTTGTGCTTTTTAAGCACACACACAGAACAAAATGCTTCTACAGATAGGTATTCAGCCACAGATTGCTGGATTCCAACTGCCCCTTCATGCTACGACATTCCACAGTGCAGCTAGAAGACACTAATATTTTCTAATGACATGAGACACCTAGAACTTAAGGAGCAGGTATTCAAGCTAGATGCATACTCAGCATCGTCTTTATCATTATCCATCAACAAAATATTATGTTGAAAGAAAAACAGATATTTATTTGCCATGTCCAGAAGGTTCACAAAGGTGATAGTCCTCCTTTACCAGAATGATTATAATCTAATTGGCAGGAACACGAGTCGTTAGAAAATGCATAATTCTTCCTGCCCAACTTGTTTTAATGTCTAAAGTTTTGATGGGCACACTTGAACCATTAACTAAAGCTAAAAAAACTGAGGGTGTTGTTCTGAGGTCACACGCCAGGCTGATTTTCCAAACCAAAGGCACTTTACCTCTCAAAGGAAGTCACTCTGACAGTTTAAGTCTTCTGTCACAGCCAGAGGCACACTAGCCTTAACATCAATTATCATCAGTGATGAGAGCACAGTATCACATGCTGAATAGGAAACTGTAGTATTATAACGTAGAACAGTTCAGGGCAAAGAAAGTTTCAAAGATACAAGACATAGCATATTCTGTCTGGCCGTACAGCATAGATAACCAGTACTTTCTGGCAACAGAAAAAAGTGGCGACAGGCTTGAGGCTACTTCAAGCAAAAAAGAGAAATCAACTAGTATTTATATAAATTGTCCATTTAAATAAACTGACCATTCTTCAACATACACTGCATATCACTACCCATTATATCCTCACAGGATATTCCCACCCTGTTGACCTGAGTAATTCTGAAGTCTGCCTCCTTTCCTCTCTCGCCCCTTCTCTCCCTACAATTTTCTAAGAATACAAACTTCAGTATGCATTTAAACTTAAGTAGTGAAGTTATTCATTGAAGACAGCGGGAATAGTTTTCTTAACAGCACTTCATGCATTTTATTGACAAGATCCATCTAAAGTAGGGATTTACAAATATTTTCATGAAAATCAAAATTCAGTAGTTTTAATATTCATTATCTCATAGATCAGCATAGAAACACTTAGTTAATTGCATTATCTTTTCTCTGATTTATGCTTATATTCACTTGTCTTGCCAATAATAATGGTTATGCAGAAAAGCAGCATCAAGGAAATAACATTTTATAAATTTTAAGTAGCATTTAATAGCTGGAAATGAAGGACATTCTATTGCTTATCAGTAAACCATGAACCTCACTTTGCTCTATGCTTTCTGTTTGTGTTTCTGTGGGCCAAATTCAGAGGTAAAATCACATTAGATCGCCCTCCTCTAAGAATTCACCTATTAACAAAAACTGTACCTTTTAAGCAGTATTTAAATCTTAGGTATTAGCCAAAACAGAAGTTATACTCATCCAAGTATTTCTACAGCAGCATAACAGCTTCTACACAAGAGAATTTTACATAATCGTCTTAATTATACAGGAATAAAATATATACTCTTTACAGAAACACGAAAATAGTTAAAACCAGTATTTTCCATACCAGATCAGAGTCAGGCATCTAAAAAGCTATCAATTTGTCCAGAATAAATAGTGAACAACTTTGAATTTCCCTGAAGAATAACAATTCCTTTAAAATTCCTTTAAAGTTGGGCCCAATGTAAGGTCTAATGCGATTAACTAACATTAAAGTATTAGCTAACAGACAAGGTCAGGCTTCTGGGGGTTTATGATCTCCAAAACGGTGCTGGGGATACCCAGCCCACTTGAAGTGCTTACATTTGTCTGCAGCCATCCAGGCAGATGAACCCTTAAATGTAATTGCTTCTTCAAAGAACAGGTATTCTTCAAAAACAAAAATAAAATCTGATCGTTAAAGAAACCACAGCACTAGGTTTTACACCTGCTAATATATAAAAAACTGTTAAAACAAGCAGCTTATCTATTTTTTAACTTACTTTTTCTGTCTGTACTACATGAGAGGTCTACAGAAAGTGAAAACTGGTTCAACAGTTGACTGTAAACAAAACACTGAAAATGATGATATAAACACTGAACAGAAGGAATGGTAAATTTTCCTACCTCTGTTTTAGTTCCATGGATTTGAAATGGTAAATGCAAGTGTAACTTTATGTCACAACTTTACATGAAAAACAACACATGCATTGCATTACTGCATAATTATACTCGTTAATACTTTGATTCAACATCCACCAAAATCAACAGAAAGAGTTGATAGCTTATTTTTAAAGTAAGCAGACATCAGTCACTGTAGTACTTTTTTTTTTTAAATAATAAAACCAGTTTTACCAACTCAGACAAGTCAATATTTCATCTTTAGTTACAGAAAAAATTAAAAAATTCACAAGTCAGAAACAGTCTATTTGTATGGAAAAGTATACACATTAAAAACTGCACAATTTATATAAAAGATGTTTTCTGATGGCTTCTTCACATCGGAAGTGTGTGATAGAATAGCATAGCTGTGTGTGATGTGCACATCACTTCAGCAGTGACACATGTAGGTCTCACAATTGTATTAATATCACATTACACAGCTTCACACCACCAGCATTAAACACCATTGACATAACTGAAATAAAATCTTTCATACAGCCATGCAATAGGATAAAAGGTCTGCTTTTAAGTCCTGCATTCACAACACCCTTGTATCCTGGTAATTATTTACTAATAAGAGATTTGCTGCTTTACAGTAAACTCTCATTCTGACTTTTTATTTTTCTCTTTAGAAGTTTTACTACAGAAAAATGAAAAGCAGTAATATATCAGATTTAAATTTTTAGTAATAAGCAGAACAAGTTATTCGTGCTATGTATGAAAACAATACAGCTGAAAAGATGAACGGGTTTGTTTCGGAGCACCCATAATAGCCATATTTTAGTTCTGGGAAGGTGGGGAGGGAAGGCAAAAAGGAAAAAATTACTCACACTTGTATCCAGGCTGCAGATACTGATTGTATCTTCATCTTGAGTACTCTGTTTTCGTTTCTTCTAGAAAATGAAATGAAAAAAAAGCTCAGTTTTGATGAATAGTACCAACTACCACTAGCCTGATGCTGAAACAGGTATACATGAAGTCATACACATATATATGTGTGTGTATATATATATATAGTTAATTATTTTATCTCATCATCATTATAATTACCATGCATATGAATATAAGCTCTATTTTCACAAGTTCAAAAGCTACTTATTAGCACATTAGTAAATAAATGTTTCCTTTTCTGCTCACAGAGAGTTAGGTTCACTTCAACTAAGAAACTTATTCCTAACTAAAAGCATGAGTAATTATTGCATATTGTAACTTGTACTTTGGCACTTGCTATTAACTTTTGTAACTAACGAAACTCTCAGAAGGAGAAAATTGTATTCTGTGTCGAAAGCCTATACTCAGTTTTTTCAAAACATACATTCAGCAATCAAGTACTATTCCTAGACAGTCAGTATTACATAGCAAGGATAACAGGTGAAATGTACTGCAGGACTTAAATTAACACATATTTGGATTTCAATATCCATGTCAGTGATTGCATTCTGCTCTATATTCAGGTTTTGTTTTGGAAAATGGCAAGCCCTCCCTGATGTCATTTCACAGGTTCAACACAAGATTAATCTTCATGCCCTTCAAATAAGAAGTATGAAATTTCATTTAACAGAGCTCTGCATTTTCTACCAGGCTAGGAAGATTTCGGAAACAAGAGAAGTCATAGAATACGTGATCTTTATTTATCCAGCTGTGTTGTCTTCCACTGTCCACTAGAGATAAGCATTCACAGATAATAATAGCTGGGGTTTAGTTTCCAGTCTATAGGAGTCAAAGATGAGCAATTTAAAGAACAACAAAAAACCCACACAGATGCCATAAGGAGCTTACGAGATGATCAAAGTTCAGCTAAAAGGCAGGAGCTGCACATTGTGCAGGTATTTTTTAAATTAATAATTAAAAAAAAGAAAAAAAAAAAAACAAACTGTATCCCCCCTCCCCAGTACCCACACCACTACCTCTTCTGAAGCCCAGAGGTTTTATTCCATCAAGCCAATAAAACAACCATTGCATCTACCAGATCAAGCACATGGTTTCCGAGAACTTTCTCCGATGAATAAAGATAAGGAATATTTATGATAAAATCCAGAAGTTTTTATTTCATGCTGTTTTAAAATGAAACTGTAGGTGTTGAAACTTTTTGTATTTACTCACCAGTTTTCAGCAGACCTTTGACTTGTCTAATCATATTTAAACACAATTTTGCTTTTTTTTGTAGGAAGTAACTTGTCCTGCTGTTTTCTGACAATAACAATTTTAAAGTCAAGGACAGCTGTGTTTTAACATCGTTATTATTCAGAAACAGAAACTGCATCATGAGTTCTCTAACCATGTTACACAATGAGAAGTGTTTTATGAAAAGTAATTCTTCACCGTCAGACTATGCACAATCAAATCCCTCTTACCATTAGAGTACAGATTTTTAGCAACAAATTAAACGACAGAATAGGACACAGGAATTTCTGGACCAGACCACACTGAGCAATGAACAGAAATATCTGAAATAATACTAAGTATATTTATTTATCCTGTAGTACTGTTTTATAAGGTTGGGGGTTTCTTCCACAGGATAAACTACTCTGAATTATTATTCTAGGGTTAGTCAATGTGAATTCATGATGAAAAACACAAAACAGGGATGAGATCTGTAAAGTCAGTACTTTGCCCAGAGGGTAACATTTCCTAAGATCCTAGTGAACATGTTGCAGACTATTCAAATCTAATTAGACTTCTGTAGATAGAAATGCATGTATCTTTTAGTTTTCCTCAAAAAATTATATATTGATTCTACTTAAGTCAACGCTGAGTACTTTGCAAACAAGAAATTACAAAACTAAAAGGTACCATCCCTCCAACACAGTGGGCACAGGGTAAATCAAAACGGAGGGTGTTTAGATTTGCAATATAGATTTCTACAAGAGAAGGGTAAATTGAAATGGTATATCGATCTGGTATACCGGAATCTCTATCAATGGTGATTCTGGTGTATAGATAGACGGGATGCAACTGCATTCACAACTTGCATTGGTGTTGGTTTAAGTCTGACACCTTTAGTTAAGTATAAGATGGTGTAAACCTAAGCGTCAGTCTGCAAAATATTAGAATAAAAGTTAATTCCAAAACAATCAATATAGTAATACAATAAAAAGTATTACTCCATCACCCAAGAAGGGAAAAAAGTAACTTAGGTGCTTGATTAGAGTATGTGTTCACAATACTTTATAGACAGGTCAAATTAAAAAAAAAAGAAATTACCTCTAAATACTATGCATTTTGAAACTATAAGAAATGTTTTCTATAATGGAATAGATGCAATTTCATTGTTAACAGAGTTTGACAAATGACCACACATACAACAAATAGGTAGCTCCTTTGTTAAATAACTGACCAGAAGATTCTTACTGGTGGTCACGTGGCTACAGATTAACACAGAATGCGGCATTTCCAACACAAGCCAACTCTAATGAAAGCGGATTGAGACTATAAATTACACAGTATGAAGTACAAGCATGCTAGCAAAGCTACAGGTTTAAAGCCAAGTGAAGGAGGCAGGCCATCCTGTTACTATAGAAGGAAAGTTATACAACAACTGTGTGGGCTTCTGACTACCACATTCAAAGTGGGTAACGTGGGTCCAAAACACAGAGGTATCGTGGACAAAGCAGTGTCCATGAGGACAAGTGGCCAAGGCAAGGCTATTCAGGTAAAGCACAGCACAAAATGTAGTTAATAGTAAACATTAATATGCTCATATCTTATTTAGAGACAACCTCTTTGGTTATATAACTAAATCTCAATACACTCATGAGGAAGAAATCAGTGTCAACTGTGATGTACACACCAAAAGGGATGAAAAGACAAGTAAACTGTAAGAAAAGCAATTACATGAATGAGTCTGGGACAGTCTCCACAAAGCAGGTGGGGAAGACGACTGGCCTGGCTGA
>NW_009231135.1:0-7287 GCF_000690835.1 Fulmarus glacialis | reverse complement strand
ACAGCGAGCCATGCTCCGCTCCGCCCAAGTAGGGGCAGGTATTTCACATGACAGTGGGGTTTTCTACGCCCCTCGCTTACTTTAAAAAGGAGCTCTCAGCAGTTTATCGCAGCGGCTTTGCCGGCTTCGTACCGTTTGGAAAAGGCTGCAGGCGCCTAGTTATGATCTTGCAGCAAACAAAGTCCCTCTGGGTGTTTGACTTTGAAACGGGCATTGACATTGGGATTTGTGGCCAGGCTTTCAGAGGCATTGAAACCAAAGCAGATCACAGGAGTTAGGCATCTGAAAGCTTCTGCAAATCCTCCTAGACAACTCCTTCATCTTTAAGGACCTAAATGGCTTTTAAACCTAGTTGCCCTGACAATTTTTAAAATATTCTTTTCAAATATTCTCTTGAAAATATTCTTTTTTTTTTTGTCCTGACGTGTCTATAATGATAACGTAGGTCCTAATCTAATGTACTAGTATTATATATAAATATATACCTATATACACCAGAGCCTTATTTGCTTATGCCTGTACAGCCCAGGGTCCCCTGGGCTAATCCAACTGTGGAATCAAAACAGATTAAGCACTTTGGTAATGAATAAAGTCCCACAACAACACTGCAGAGTAGATATCATCTCCATTTCATAGAAAAAGAAATGTGAGCACAGACCAGTTACTGATGTGCTCGAATTAGCACAGTACGTAGATAATGAAAGTAGGAACCAGAATGCAAGTCTCACCTTTTTCAGATTTGTAATTTGACCAGTTTATCCAGTATGCCCAGATGGTAAATGGAAAAAACTTTTTTTTTAATGTTATAATGGCTATATGGATTATCAGATTAACAGTGGAATTAAAAAAAACTATATAAAATTCTCCAAATCTCAGTCCTTCTCTTTAAACGAGCTATTAAAGCTGGATATTAGGTTGAAACAATCTGATAGTTCTCTGTGGTTTCTTGTCAGTACTTAGATCAGGCCCTTAAAATGCCTAGAAGTTAATTTATTGGGGAACAGGATTGTAACAGTCACTAGGAACAGAATTTGACCCAGAAATTTGCTTATAACAACATTTAATGGAAAGGAAACATGAGATATATGCAGAAACACAAAAACTAATTTTGACTAAATGAATTAAACACATATACTACTCCAAACCTATTTTTAACTAATCAGAGAAGAGTTCCTCCTCAGTACTCCGGGTTCTGCACGCAAGCTCTTCTATCTCCAAAACCTGGACTTACTCATAATTCCCGAGTCCTCAGATTTCAAAGCCAAACCTTCTCCAGTCAGATTCTGCCTCTGGTTTAATGTCATTCTCATAGCAGAACAACTGGCTTCATTTCCTACCTGGGAATTTGTAATGCGTGCGAATTGCCAGGTGGTGAAAAGCAACATTGCAGATCTTTGTCACTTCCTTTTCTTTCTCTTACTGCCTGAGATGAGACTGGAAAAAATAGTGCTTAGCCAAAGCACTTCTACACTTCAGTTATTATCAGCTGCCAGAAGAGCCCCTGTAATCTCGGGGCAGTAAGGCATGTATCAGAATAGTCACGGAACTGCTCTAATTTATGCCATAAATTGAAATCTGAGAAGGAACTCAAGATTTATTATATCACCCCAGAGCTACAGAAGATAAGTGACAGTATTGTTCTGCTCTGGCCTATAGACTATGCCAGATCACGTGCTCTGCTAACATTATCTTACACAAACAGAAGAGGGGTGCTATGCTGCCTATAGTTGCTGAAAGGGAGCTGAAGCTAAAAGCAGCAAAGATAGAAGTTTACATTGTTTTCCATCCTGTCTCTACACTCGCTCTCAAGCAATATCCAAAACAAGGAATTCAAAAGCTTTTATTTGGTGGTGTACAACTTATTGGTGTTAGTGGCAGGAACACCCACTAATGCCAACTGTGGTGGTAGGTTGGAAGTGGGTAAAACAATGCATAGCGGCAACTCTCATCTCTGGGCTGGGGCAGGCACCACCGAACATACAGCATGGTTTGGAGGTCCTTTCTTCTTACCTGACAGTCTCCTTAGACCTTAGGATAGGATGAATTTCCTACTTCAGAGTAAGCAGAACCCACTTCATTCCATCCCAAGAGAATAAATTCTGAGACTCTCTCGACATGAAAGAGCTTTTTCGACAATGAATGTGAAACACAGTTTACTTTCCATAGCGCTTGCAGAGCATGAAGCAAAGGCATTTGAACATGCTGATTAGCTTCAGATCATCTCAAAGGGTATTGACAGGCTGGTCATATTACATTATAAATCCTAGCAACAATAGGTGTATGCGTGAACAGAAATATCCTATTCAAGTCAGTGGAACATGTAATAAACCTGAGAAAAATATAACCTATCATCTTTAATTGAATATGTTACCAGATGTAAGGTGTCTCTTCCAGGGGACGAAAAACAGCTAGTGTAGGCCTCCACCTGCTGCAGGTGCTTTTATCAAGTCCAAGTAGTGCCACCATCTTGTCAGTTAGAGACGATGTGATCAGGACTAAACAGCTAATTGCTAAAGGCACTTTTCCTCATTACTGGCACTTGAGGAGCTGCATGAACGCTGCATGAATCACTGTCAGGAGACCTGCAGAAAATCACGCTTAGAGGAAACCTCTGGCAAATGTTTACACTCTGACATTAACATTTCTGATACCTTCAGGATAAAAAAACAAGAATTCTGCCCTACACTCTTCAGGCCTTTATATATCACAGAGCATCAGGAGGTTGTACAGGAAGATGGGGGAAGCATAACCCACTGATTCCCTTTTCAGGTCTTCCTCAAGGCATTGCTGTGGGGTTGTACCACTGTGACTAAACATCAGAAACCCCTGCCCTCAGTTTCACGCAGATTCAGGGAGGTTGTGAGGCTCTGTGCTAGCAGGGACAAGTAGAAGTAATACCGTCTTAATGTGACTTCAGACACAAAAGTGTGCTGCCAGCACATTGTGCAGAGCTTTTGCACCTGTCTGCTGACGGAGGTGCTACGTTTCTTATGGATAACCCATGAGCAAGGAGACTTCCACACATTCTCCCTCACCTTCACAACATCTGAGTATCAGCAATGCACCGGCAGCAGGGAAGAGCAGTGTGAGCTTAGCACAGGCCTGTTACCAACTGGCATACAACAGAAAGGTTACTCATTCTGAGAGCTCTGTTCCCAAACTCACATTCTGCTTTATGAGGTTTGTTTTTTTATAAAAAATTCAAAGTCAATGTTATGACTCTCATAAAATTACAGAAAAACTATTGCTTCTCACAACACATTTTAACAAAGATTATCACTGTTCCCTCACAGTGCTGTAACCGGAGAAGTAGGAAGGAGATGGTAATTTCTCATTTTACCATGCAGTATCCTAGTGCCCAGTCATGAGCTCTTACAAACAACAGATAGACAGGAAGAGATGGTCCAGACTCACGTTGGAAATTGAAGATAACCAAAGCTGCAGGTAGAACGGGGAGAAAAGAGGAGCTCTGAGACCCTTCCTGCACTATGGTTATGTAGCCAGGCTCATGGTCGAGCTGAGAGGCGTAGTCAGCTATAGACTGCTAAATATAATCTAGACCTGCATGGCTGCATCCTGGTGTATTCTGGTCACTATTTTTAGCATTCCCAAATGATGTTTTAACCTTTAGCTCAACAGAGAGAAAGTAAACCTAGTTTACACCTGCACCCTGAGAAATGCTGGATTTTCCAGGCTCCAGGGGGTAGTGGACTTCCCTGGACAAGTTTAGATGCCCTCAGTTGTCTACACAGCACCCTTTCCTTAAATGTTAAGGCCCTAGTTGACAGTGTTAGTATGGGCTGCAAAGTTTGTGGAGAGAAATCCTCATCGGCAAACATTAGCCAGAGCCTCTTTGAAAAACAACATGAAAATGGGGAGTGAATATGAGATCCAATGATTGCCCTGAACTGTCAGACTCTCCAAAGTTCCATGGCAACAACTGAGGCAGAAACAGGTTTGAGGCAGCCCACGAGGTTTCTGCAAGCTCTGCCTGCCCTCATCCCAGGCCTCACAGTTCCTAAATAGAGCAGGCACAGTGTTTGGCGAAAAGCTGTGATTTTCTCTGAGAAATCAACTATTGTGTGGGAGCACTAAAAACAGTGCCACAGTATGTACACGCTGTAGTTTTGTTTGTGCAGACGTTCTTGCTCACAGAAAGAGTAAAAGCTAACTCCCCGTTGTACATGTAAATAGGATTAATATTCTGAGTTGCAGTCTGTTCTGATCTCTCTCCCATTAATAACTAGGGCAATCTTCTCCCAAATTCAAAATGTCATGACTCTCAAACTTAGGAAGACATTATATCCTTAAGAAGATGCATTCAATTTTTAGTGTATATACCTTATGTGTAAAGTAAAATATTTGAAAGCTAATTTTTACTTGCTCTGTCTATCAGAATTAGAAAACAGTTTTGTTTTTTTCAAAGTATTGCTTTGCTTTTTTTTTCCCTGAAAGATTTCAATAGCAAAAACGACATCTTTTGTGGCCTACTTCGAAGTAAAATCATATGACATAGGGATTTATTTTTCTTTATTCTATTATTCTTATTTTTCGTTGACTATATTTGTGTCCTACCATATATCAAAACTGAGTTCTGTATTTCCAGGAGGAGACTGAATAGGGAGGAAATTCATTATTGTAACCATCATCCTTACTATGATATAGGCACTTATGTGAGAGGAAGGTTTTCTAAAGATGACTGAATTCTCCATTTACTTTATCTCCACTGGAAGCTTGTTCCTGTCAAGTGGGATACTTGGCCTCCAGATTTCCATATCTTTGCCCAGGCTTTATGCATGGCATGAGATAAGGGGTAAGCACAAACTCAGTGAATTCTACATCAAAATTTGGTCTTTATTTCATCAGTGGCTTGATAGACTAATTACATCTATAGTACTATTCTGTGACCATTGGTATACTTTGCTGAAAATATTACCTAAAGCATACATTTTTCAACTTTTATTTTATGTTATATTTGTCTGATTGGCAGTTTCATACTAGAACAATTAGGTCTAAAAATAAGTATTTTAAAGTAGTGTTTTGGGAGTTGAAGTTGACAAATCCATACTCTTAGATTCACTTACTGCCAAAATTTTAGTGCTATTTATACCCGTAACTGTCAGTTTAAAAGAAGAACTCCACTTAATAGGGATGTAGGAAACTCTCAACTTATCCAAACATTGCATGTTTAAAATTCAGACGTTTCATTTTTATGTTCCAGATTGGAAGTAGTGGTCAACACTTAAAAAAGTAAATGCCTAGAGTCAGATTCCTAAACATGTACAAGGGATCCTTAAAGGCCACTTACAAATCTGAAACCAGGTTAACTTTATGTAGGGAGCTAATTTGAGGCAGCTAGCTGTGCAAATAATGGATATTGTTGCTCATCAGGCCAATACGAATTGTAGAAAAGATTAAGGGCAAGTGCCAGATGGCTTCCTAGCCAAGAAGATCATTCTAGATTCTGGAAACCCACCCGAACTGTCAAATGTATTAAGGAAACAAGTTTTTCTCCCAGGCAAAAATGAGTAAGAGCTTCAAAATGAGATTAATAATGTATCTCGATAATAATAAAGTATTTTGAAGTAATGCAAGATTTTCATGTATAAATGCAGTTTTCTACAGTTGATTTAATAATTCAGCAGTTTTGATGTCAACAGCACAGAGCAAATTTGCACCTTCTCAATGTTATTCTGTCTTTTCTTTTCCAAGCAACTCTCTCTAAATATTGGTTTTTGTGCTCCAAATTATCTTTGCATATGTGACATTTCATCTTTCTAGCCTGCTTATGGCAACAATGTAATAAACTTGAAGTGCTTAAGCAAACTTGCCTTCGTTTATTAAGTGTAGAGAGATTGTACTTCTCCGGTGATAGCTTTTCTCTCTTGTAACTAATGAGTATAATAGGGGATGCACTGATTCCCAGACCTCAAAGATACAGTAAAAATATTCAGATTGAAAAATGTAATCGTACGTATTAATAGAAAAGCTGCCTGTATGAATCACTGTCCCAGCCTGCCAAAACAAGATCTGCCAACACAAACAGTTTAAGAAGTATAGGAAAATTAGGGACATGTATTGAAAGAATGATCCTCTTTTCATACCAGACTGAAATGTGGTAGCGGTATTGCCCAGCACTTTCAGTATCATAAAAGCGTGTCTTGGGCAGCTTACAATTATGCAAAATTGCACTCATTCAAGCTGGATTTTTCTAATACGAGAATTTTGTTGAGTTTGTGATGAACCATATGTTTTTTCTGTTGTTATTGTTGTGGCTATTTTATTTTGCTTTTTTTTTTTCATTTGTGGAATTTTCAACCAAAACAATTCAGCCATTTCCAAGAATACATCAGAGGCAATACAATTTAATCACTATAAAATTCTCACAGCCATTCAATACAAAGCTCCTGTGCTTTTATGCTTTAGAAACAGAACCAAAATTTGGTGCATCGCCTTGCTGTCAGGGATGTGATTTTACCATCCTTATGAGAATCTAGCCTAATTTGATGATAGACCTATAGTTCGTATAGGACCAGTAGAAACATCTTTGTGTATAACAGATAAGCGGCCCAAATTTTTTCTGAAATGAGCCTGATATTCACCCATGTATAAGAGAGAGTGACAAAGCCCAAGAGAGGCTTTTAATGACACCACTTTTCAAAACGCTGAAACTTGTTGTGGGTTGTCTTTCCTGTGCTTTCATTGCCTTTGCTACTGAATCCGTGTAGCAAAGGGCATGAAGATCCAAACTGGAGGGAAGCGAAAGGAGCAGGAGCACGGGAAGAATGGAGATTAGACGCCAGAGACAGGAAGGAGAAGAGCAGAAGGTGGGTCGGAGCAAGAATGTGGAAGTGTGGCGGGTGCGATGAGTACGTGCAGAAACATTGGAAAGAAGGAAGAGCTGGATCTCGGGGAAGAAGAAAGAGAAGTACAGGGCCAAAAATGCTACAGGCCGTAGGAAACAGGACAGGAGAGTCGAGACCCCCTTGGGCATAACCTGCACCTGCAGGTGATCCCAAAATCTCACACTCTGTGTTCATGCTTCTGTCAAACAAGTGGGGGGTTCAGGAACTGGGAAACAAAAAGAGAGGAAAGAAGCAAATATTAAAACACCTTTCCTCTTCCTCTGACCTCAGTGTCCCCTCTGCTCTTTCCCGCTCTTTTTCTTCCCTCCTCCTCTGCCCATATGGTGTTTTCTGCCTTTTCTTAAATGCCTTTTCCCAGAGGCCCAGCAGCACGTCTTCTGTGGTCACTAGCCCCCTGCCGTGCCGCCGTTGTGAAACCGGC
>NW_009231134.1:2087-17569 GCF_000690835.1 Fulmarus glacialis | reverse complement strand
ATGATTCTATGACTCTATGATTCTATAATTCTTTATTTAATATTATGTATCCTATTTTACATTATAATACTTCCAAGTTATTTCCGCTCAGCATTTGAGTCCTTTGATAAAGTTGCTTTAAACCTGTTTTTTTAAAGGTGTTTGCAAAAATACTGTCAATGATTTAATCCACAGTGAGCAGTATGGAAGTTGCAAATAATAAAGTAACATAGTAATAAAGATCTGCCTAAAACATCGTGTAAGTTAAGGCTTCGTAAGGTATGTTCCAGGTATTTTAAAAACAGTACACACTGCTGGAAATAATAATAGCCAGGGTTAACTTTTTTATACTCATTCTATCCACATCCGCCTCAGTTCCATTTTCCTTTCATTTTTATCTACTTACTTTGTCTGTTCTTTTTTCTTCTCCTTCCTTCCTTCTCTGTGCTTTGAGACGATTCTAGTGTATGAAGACTCTGTTCTTGTTTAAGAATTGAGGGACTGTTGTGAAAGATTTCTCTCTTTCATCCATACATTTCTTTTGTTTACCCCCTCCTGCTTCTCTGGCATGTCTGAACATCTTTCGCCACCCTTCCTCTAGATTTTATAAAGCATCAGAACACACTTTGCTCTAGCCATCTCTCTTTATATCTTCAAGAATTTTCACCCGCTTGCTCTTATGTACTTTTGAAAGGGCTAAGCGCTGTGCAAACATTAAAAATCAATAAAACCATTATTCAAAATTTCATGATAACATTATTCTAATTCCAAAGATAAAGAAACCCTAGTTTCCCACATAAGGAAACTGAAGCAGAGTGAGATTAAATTTGTTTTAAAATTGCTAGCACTTTGACATAGCCCATATAAGACATTTTTAGTATGACTTTTAAAAATATTTAAAACTTACTCATCCTACTGATTTGTGTTAGAGGTGCACCTAATCATCAGCTCTGGGAATTATGCTTTCACTTGTCGTCTCCCAGAATCAAAACATGTTTTTGAAGAACTGGTCTGAAATAGCATAACCCTTGTAAATAAAAACTATTCCATGTGTGCCAAGGTAAATGTCTTCTGACAGGTTTAATTTCCATTATGCATTTCTGGATGATTCTTGAAGAGAGGAATGTGTCTGCAACATTACCGAACACCATTCAAAAACCGTTACCTCCCCTTGATAATGGTATTACCTCTTTTCAAGATAGCCTGAGGAGTTCCTTGCAGCCTGGATGTGCTGGAATAGTAAGGAAAGCTTGACTTTTGTCTGAGTTTGCCAGCAAATCCTCCTTGTGTATGGTGACTTCTGAATTTTTTTTAGGCTGTCCATGCTCAGTGCTTGGACAGTCAAAAAGAGATTTAAGGGCTTTCAGTTTAAAAGTGGTTGATATCTCTAGTCATATTTATGAATAAAAATAGGAAGTTTATTTTGAAACGTAAGTTTTCCCTCAGTTTTTCCTCTGAAATTACAGTAAAGTCTCTGTCAAGTCTCTTTGATTATGGAGAGAAATATCCTTACTTGAGAACAGAGTTAAACAGTAATGGTACATATTTTGATATGCAAAAAGGCTAAATTTTACAGTACATTAAATATAAATACAGATTTTGCTTGCTCTGGCCTTGCAAGGGACAATTTGGGCTATGCTGTTAAAAAAAAACCCAAACCAAAACAACGTGATTTAGTGTTTCCTTAATGACACCAAGGATATTTTGAGTGTCTTAGTTAAGTTGGTGTATAAATCTTGTTTACATTAACCACTACTCTAATAACAGAAGGATATTCCTACTTTCAGAAAGAGGTTGGCACTGATGGCGCTCTAGAGTCTGGGGACTGCGAAATTCAGTCTGGAAAAAAATTCAAGCAGATTGATAGATGTTGTCCAGGCTCTTCACAGTTCAGCACTGAAGAATTGCTATCTTGTATTGGAAGTCTGGATTAGCAAATCTCTCTCTGTTCCTCCTAAGTGGCAGGTGTACCTGTTCTACTTCTCAGCACTCGTGAAAAATAGAGATTATTTGGGAGGAGGGAATACTTTTCTATTAAAGGAGGAGCTGAAAAAAGGAAAATTCACCATTCAGATAGCCCAGTAAAGCCTTGAGTAAGGAAAGTAATCAACAACCATGCAAAAAGCTTCAAGATATTATATACTTATTTACCAAAATGTATAGCAGTAAAGGATTATGTAGTATGAATAATATGTAGTATGTATTTGTATGTACTTACAAGTATTCATCTCATAGTGGGGTGTAGAAAGTAGGCAAATAGATGGAAAAACATAAGGAAAAGTAATAGCCTGTTTTTATTCTAGGTACTAACCCATATAGTTGCTAGTGAAGGGTGGGGGGAGAGGGAGGAGGTGTTAAACCACATAATAGTGAAGTTTAGGTTGATTTAGACACAGCATACTCTATATATGCATCCTTAAATAGGGTAGAAATACTTGATATGTAATAGTGCATAATTCCAAATCATTACAACACAGTCCAGAGGTTTGTATACCTCCAGAGAGAGTACAGGAAAAAGCAGCTGTTAGAATCAAAATTATGTAATTATTTACAAATTGTTTGTTAGGGATGAAATTTCTGATTGTGCTAAACTGAGAAAAATCTGCATTACTTGTTATGAACATGTCTCACTTTTCCATTTGCTTCTTTTTTTGTGGTCTACCTACTATGGAGTTGCCCAAAAAGAAATCTTAAAGGAATGTAGTAGAGAAGAGAAAAAAAGGATTTGTCCCGCTTTGTTCAGGCATGTTCTCTGTTTGGCTTCCCTCCGGCTAGAATGGATTATTCTTTCCAGGTTTAAAGCCTGGCATCAAAAAGATTCCATGTCCATCGTAAAGATAGGGGAACTGAGTAAATGACTGCCCAGGGTGCCAGTGAAAAGCTGACAGTTTGGCAAAGGCTTCTGGAGGGAGAAAGGTAGAAAATGAAGCAGAAGCCATCTGCTTCTCTTTACCACGGATGAAACAAACTGGTATAAGTGATAACCACATTTTCTGGCCTTTGCCTGTTCATACCTTTTGTCTCCCTACTTTATATTTTTGAGTAATGGGTAAATAATGCTTTTCCCTGAAGATCCACGTCACTGCAAACTTGTCACAGACCCCTAGGAGAAAATCCTCATGGATGCCAAACCCCATATGGAACTGGTTGTCACAGACACCGTAGGGAAGTTCCTATGGATGCCAAAAACCCAACCGAGACACTGTCATTAACATGACTGGGAACCAGACAGGTGTATTCCCACACTGGAGAGTGCTTGGATTACACAGACCTCTGCTGAGTGCGGTACGTGAAGCCAAGTGTCAGTCCTATGCTAAAATGGAACCAGAGATAGAGGTGCAGTTTAGAGAGAAGCTGCTGTTATAGAATCAGTCTAAATTAGGAAAAAGAGAGAAATACGAATTAGTAATCATTCATCATCTTTAGGAAAGAGTTCAATCATCTGACTTTTAAAAAAAATTAACGTTTTTTTCTATTAACAGCCACTTCTATCACAAACATACATAATGTTTATAACAATATTTTAGGATGTGAACCCTTTCCCTCTACTTTTTTTTTTTTCCTTTTGGAAAATGTACTGTCATTCAGAAGAGCAAAGTAAATGTTACTAAATGCTTTTAGTGAGAGCAGAGTAAATGCAGAGCAAATGTTTATCGCAAGGACTGCTTTTTACCTCTGCATGAAATGTTAAAAGCTGTAGTACAAGTACAGCTGAACCACAAAGCAAGATGAATTTTATTTTAATCAAGTTAGAAGATTTGAGCTTTCTAAATTACATGGGTAATATTGTAAAAAGTTTGTGAAAATAGGTGACTGTAGTGTTTGAATTGGAGTCAGACCTCTACTGCTGGCCTTCCACCCTCAGACTTTTGGAATGTATCATCCAAGAATTTACAAATAATTAAGCCAAACCAAAATATAGTCTTACATTGTCCAGAACATGAGCCTTGTACTCATACGGTCTTTATTTGTATAAAATAAGCTGTCCACATATAGTCCTTTACCCACCATTGATTACCTAATTACACAATCACTCCATCAGTAAATCAGCACAACATCTGTGACCCTACATGTCACTGCAGTAGCCCCCTCTGATTCCCCAGGAGCTTTGCCGAGGCGGTTCTGCTGACATAATATATTCATTATCCATTAGATCTGGCACACGCTCTGCAGTGCTCAATTACAATACAATCGAGCGGAGGGCCTGGTGTCAGCCGATGTAATGACTTTCTGATTATCTGTCTTTAAATGATGAATGAAATGAAAATGTACTATTCAAACCAAACGTAAGATTGCTAAAGATGCTAAATGAAAATTTTACGTATACACTTTATGGAAAGAGGAATGAGGTTAGAGGGTAAGGGTTTGCCTCACATTCAAAAATAAAAAGGTAGAAATCATTTCTTAAACCACTCTAAAACCATCTGGTGGAACGATGCTGCCTTCAAAGTTGTGGTCTCGTGCCCATGCATTTTCTGACCATCTCGGATGTTTTCAGTCTCCCAATAATTCATTGGAAGGATTTAAATTTCAGTGATTTTTTCAATTAATTTCATCTTCTCCTTTTTTGTCAGAGAGACTTAGTTGCTTCAGTTAACTTTGTGTGTAATATCACTTCTTTAGCCTAAAGTTAATTATAATAGAGAGCTGTAATAATGAGTCACTTCCAACTTCATGTATTTTTTAATTTTATGAATTATGGGGGAAAAAATGCTCTAAATGGTTTCACTTTAAAATACATTTCTATGTGGAACTCTCTATTTTATAGCTTATTGTTAAAGAGGTGTTTGGGAGCAACAGTCGTGGCCTCCATTTCATCTTATGAAGATAAAATATATTCATGTTGTGCAATACCAATCTGTAAAACCTTAGATAATGAATGATGTAGATCACTGCCAGGTGTGGTTTCTTACATCATTTCTTAAAATCACAACTTTAAACAGCATGTAACCAAGTCTCAAAGAGTAGGCTGTTATCTCATGGAGTAAACACCACATATCAGCACGGGGAGTAATATTTTAACTGAACAGTATCCTTCTAAGTAGACTAAAACAAAATGAGAGATTTCAGTATATGCCAGGATTATAAATAGATGGGAGATTCATAAGCATTCTGCTGTTCAAATAATTATGAAGCAGATGTTTGATAGTACAGTCATTTCTGTCTCTGTTTACATCTTAAGTTATTTTAGTTATAATTGAAAATCCCATAAAGCTGCATGTTGGAGCGCTTTTTGAATCTTACTTAAACTATAGCTTCCCCTTCTATACCCTTAAGTTGAAGATTTCAAACTTTTGAGTGGTGTGCAGCTTTTCTGGGAAATGTAGCTCTATCTTTTCAACCACGCTGTGACCAGTTGCAGGGCTATTTTTTTGCCAGAATAGCATCATGGAACTTATTTAAGAGTTTTACAATGCATCCAGATATGTTTATCAGCATCCTGATATCTCCATTCTAGTACTGCTTTTAATACAAAATTATTTTGACCTGACACACACTGTGGACAAACAAATTTTGTTGCTTGTAAACCTTGTGTGCATATTCTAAGTATACATTACATAAGTAATAAATACAATTGCAATACAGAAGTCTACACTGAATGAAAACGAAGAAAGGCAGTGGCAACCCTCTGGAATTTGTAAAGATGTCCACTTCAGTTATAAAACTTGATGCTGCACAGCAGCTGAAATAAATTTGTTTTTAGAAATATTCTCCTGTTTGGGGAGCTTGAGGGAAGGAATCAAAAGAAATGTGAGTACCTTACTAGTGCTTCATGATTTATGACAAATTTATGATTAAACTTTAGATGGAAATGAATCTGAGTTGAAAGTGTCACCTCTAAATGAAAAACTACCCAAAGATTTTGTTGCACTCAGATGTATATTTGGGGTTGAGTCAGCCCTTTCTAGAAGCAAGAGCATTGAAAAGATTTGTAGCCCCTTAAGAGCTTTGGAAACTTCCATATTCTCCAGGCCCCAGGAACTCATTTTGAGTAGATATTTAATAATAAGCTTTCTGATGAAAAACAGAGAAATATGCCAACATAACATGAGAGAGAGAGATGCTGTCAACAGAAGGAGGGACATTCTGCCCTTACATTAGTTTAATATAAACCAAGGGGCAAAGTTGCTCTGGGCTGGTCTCAGGAATCCAGATGGATCATACAACCTCAGGAAAGGAAATTGTGGAATCTGTTAAATAAAAGAAGATCTGCTGGTGAAGGAATTTTAACAGATACATTACTGTTGTTCATACTGTTCACACTATTTTAATCATCATCATAGGACCATTCTATGCCCTTTTTATTTTAGCTTTTAAGAAATCAAGGACTGATTTTTTTAGAAGTCAGTAAATTCTTTCAGTTGAATTCTTTTGTCAGATGGCAAAAGAAATGTCTGTGTGCAAACATTTATTGCCTTTGAATGATAAAGATGTTTCTATCAAATTTAGTTATAGTACAGACCCATCCCCCACTCTAAAAAATAAAATAAAATAAAAAATTCCCATAATTTAATATTTTCACTTGGCTGTAGAACCCAAAATATAGAAAAGTTGAAATGTCTCACAAGTAATTCTTGTTTTCTTCATTTAATTTTCTCCACTCTTGCCTCATTGAATATAATCCTCAGCAGCTCTGAAGATTTGTAGTATCAGGTAACAAAGCTGGGATAATGCAGCAGAGTGCAAACCCTCGGCTGTTCCTTAAATAGAGGAGAGAGATAACCTCTGGAAGAATAATGCAATTTAGTGCTGCTCCACTGGATTTACTCCTGCTTGTGCTTGTTAGCATTAGAAGGCAAAAAGCCAGACAGCAAAGAGAAAAAAAAGTATGAGGAAAGTTAAATAATGGTAAATGCTTGGAAAGATTGCAGTAATTTTATAACTTTCATATTAGATTAGAAAATTTGCAAGTTTAGAAGTTAATTGGCATAAATACACATACTAAAATAATTATAAATTGATACTGAAGGCTAAATATAGTATCTTACTGTTTCTTCTGTAAATCAGGTGCTGATCTTCTGTGAAATAACTCTAGAGAATCTCATGAACAACATATAGTTAGTATTTGTTAGTATTTTAATGTTAGGGAATTGGAGAGAATATGTGTGAGAATTTTGTCATTCCAGGCGATTTCGTTCCTTAATTTTCCTTTCTTTCTTCCTTTCCTTTTCACACTGGAGCTTTTCCTCACTGGGACGAGGTGTTCTCCTAGGATGCCAACCCCCCTGATGCATACACTCTGTGCCAACGTACAGCCAGTGATACGTTTGATAGATGGATTCCATGGAGTGAAATTATGAAATTTAGTGTACATGCTAATTTCACTGTAAACTCCAAGGGATTTGGCAACTGTGGGGAATTAATGGAGTACAGCCTGAAGCAGTACTTTTCTGCCCTCCAGGTCCTGACACTATATCCTCAAAAGAGCTCAAGATGTCACCTTTGTTTTAAAGGAAGGCACCTAATGCCTGGATTTATTCTAGCCTGGGATACAACTCCCCTTGGGTTTTGAATTACCTCAAGTGATTTACAGCTCATGCTGAAAGGCTCCATTATATTCCCAGGCTTTGTTAGTGGCATAGGCTGAATGATTTAAGATGGTGGTTATCAGAGGTTATTGTGTTGTCTGGATAACATGAGGAGCTTCCTGCTTGTGTAGTTTTCTCAACCTTTTATATGCAGGGCATAGAAACTTAGCTTTCTGGGAAGAAAAAAAAAAGAAAACCATTGTGGCAACTAAGTAGAAATTAGACTAATCTTTCAGTGGTCAGTTGCTATTTCCCTCCATTTTGTTTAATCATACACATGTAGAAAGGTACTGCATATGTATATTTTTATCACCTCATGACCATCTTCTAACGTCTTCTGACATGACGCTGTGCAGACAGTTAGGCTGAGAAACACAGTCTTCAAGGACAGTCTGGAAAGCTTAAGACGTCTGCTTTCCACGGTATCAACTACAGCTGCTCAAAGATACTGGGGTCTAAAAAGTGTTTTTCGTCTCCCACGAGTAGTTGGAACACATACTTATCCATTTCAGTGATATTAGACGTCATCTGCTAGCCCTATTATTCTGCTTGCTAGTGATACAAGAATATTTATGCAAGTAAAAGCTACAACTCTAAGGCCCTTCCTTGATCTTTGATAGAATAGTGATGTGCACATTACTGATCTACGTGTGTGGGCATATTTTAGAAACCCAGAAAAATGCATAGGTGCTTACCAAAGGAGTTGTAAGTTTCTACTGAAATATATACTGATAATGTTGGGAAACAGACTTTTAATTAGAAAACTTATATTGCTACTAATTGGAAATACAGTTTCAAGTCTCTTAATAAAAATAACGTTTTAATCTCAAGCCTCTTACAATACTGATCAGTAATTTAAATAGTCAACAACTGGAAGGCCAATTTTTTGCAAGCTATGCGTGGGGTTTTTTTGTGTGCATTGTTAATGGCTGTTCTCAGCAATCAACGCATTTCAAAGCCAGGTTTAAAACATTGTGCTTGTGATTCTAACCTTTCCTCTCATTTTCACGTTTGATCACTGGTTTGCCTCAGACAAATGACAAGGGCAAGTGGGCCAAATAAGTCTTCTGGTTTCGGTTATAATCTTTTAATAGCAATGCTTTATAATTTGATAACCACAGAAAGCACAACATGTCTCAGAAGCTTACAAAATAAAGTTGGCTCTCTGTTTTCAAGTAGCAGAGATTCCAGCCTCTCTCACTTCGTTGTCAGGTTTTGATTGACAATGATTTTCCTACAGTTTTCCCCTGCTTCAAAATATCATGGGAAGGATATTATGCATTCCCAACCTGTCAGCTTTGGCTGCCTTACAGAGTGTTCAATTACGCTCTAATCGAATAGCTGCCCAATGTAGGCCACATAATGACTTCCTGATTATCTGACTTTAAATGATAAATGAAATGAATATGTAACATTCTTTTCAAATACAGGATAGTCACTGAGCCAAATGAAAACTGATTTTGTGCCCTTTTGTCTGAAAAAAAATTTTATTTTATTGTAATTCCATTCAACAGTTGTTCTGTTGCTTGTTTTGCCTGGAATGAGTTATCTAGGAAAACATTAGTCTTCATTTTTGTTTTCAAGCAGATGCTGAAGGTGTTAAACAGTGTTTAGATTGTTCTCCTTCCTCTCTTTACATTGACTTGTTATAAAAAGCAAGGTCAGATTTACATGATCAGTTCCTATTGGGAATATTTCAATACATGCTGGCACTGCAACAAGTCTGTTTTGAGTAATGTATTATACAGACAACATTAAGGTCTGAATAAATTATTTAGTGGTGATAGTGCTAGATGTTTTTTATTTCCAGTCTGTGGTATTAGTACTAAGCAACCAATACGGCATTTGAAATCAAATAAACTTCTACAACCCCACTGGGGTAGCATACATTTATTATGCCAAAGTCAGAGCAGCGTCTCATAATGATCTTTCAAAGGCTTGTTGGTGAGATTCTCCCACCTCTTTACCCAACAGCCTATGATGGGCATTTTTCAGAAGCACTTCTGCTTAATTTCAGATATGATTGTTTGTGCCAAAGTGATTTGTGAAAAGTTGCTGTGATATAAAGACTTAAAATAAAGCAGCTCCTGATTTTTTGACACATCAGCCTGATACTTGTGGCTTCTAAACCACTAGGAATATCATGTAATGTAATAACTAAAAAGAATACTTGTGGTGAAGTTCAGCTCATTTTGAACTTTGTTAATTGGCTAAAGCACTGGCAGTCCAGGACCAGCTGCTAGATGAAAGATGCACTTTGATGCCATTCTGAGCAATCCACCCCTGAACTTGGTTAGCTCCTGAACTACATTCTTTCTGATTTTCAGCCTAATGTGAAGATTTAATAGCCATGTAAAATTTTCCGACTTGGCTGCAGCAGAACTGTCTTTCCAGTATATTCTTTTTGCTATTACTGTTCTTATTAGGCAGATCATGGCTGGGAGTAGGATCTCAAGGCCCACTTAATTATTTCTTGAAAATGCTCTAGTGATTGAAATATTTGAGAGAAACATCCTCTCTTCATAAGGGCAGCATTTTGGGAATGACCCCCTTCCCTCAGGACTAAATCCCTTGATGAAAACCATGTAATGGGCAGATTGATGATGATCCAGTGTGTTGAGACACATCATGTCCCTGTATGTCAGATCAGGTGACAGGGGAAGGCTGCACACACACACACACACACACACACATCCCCCCACCCCACCCCATTTCAACTCCAGGTGCCAAACATGAAAAATCAGATTGATCTGATCAGCAGATAATTTCTGCAAACCAGCAGGTCTACCTTTGAAATCCGTCCTATATGTTTATGTTGTCACCCCAAGAATTGTCACCCAAGGTTTGCATTTCAGCAGTTAATGGATGCATTAAAATATTATAATGTAGTTTTTGCATTATTGCATCTTTGTATCATGAGAGGAGCTCTGACTTGAGGGGGAATGCATTCTGGGAGGGAGGAGGTTAGTGACCATTTCTATACAGCTTTTGAGAGTAGTTAAGACGGGAGTGAGCCAGAAGAATCTGGTCAGCAGACAAAATAGCACTAAGGGGACATTTTAGAAAGCAGGCAGAGAGTCTACAGATGTTGGCAACAACTTCAGCAAGTCAACAACCTACCATTAAGAGATGATAGCCCAGCACAGCTTAACTTGAAGTAGCAAAAGCGCCTTCCTGTGTTATACAGCCCTGTCAGAGTGTGCTTAAACTTCATGCAGCTTTAGACTCAACTGTATTCCCATAATTTTTAGCCAGTTGTTCTCCCTGTTCTGCTTCTAGTGGCTGGTAATATGTTTTACCAAAGTTGAGAATTGAATTACCTGAAGAAAACTATTTAAGGTTTGAAAACAAGGTATTCTTGTGGCTTAGTAGATTGTGATTCAGGAGATCAAAACTCTTGTTGTAATTTTTTCTCCTGTGTCACAAACTTGACTTGAAAGGAACTAAAGTGATTTTTCAGGTATTAAATAACATCTATTTTGAAATTAAATAAAAATTTCCCAGATTCTGGAAAGACATGGGGTTTCTAATTAAGCTTGTTGGGGCTATGTTATAACAGTCTTTTTAGCTACTATCTCACAGTTGGAACACACAACAGAAGTAAAACTAAAGGTACCTGAGCTCTTACACAGTTAAAGTCCTTTCAGTTGCCTAAGTTCTCTTGATTTCGTACTGCTGTGCTTGTGATTCTTTAAATTAGCTACAGCTGAGCTGGCTGCAGCTAATGGATAGTTGCTGTGAGCTGGTTATTTCCTTAGTAGATCTGAAGTGAGATGGAGGATATTTCTATTTTCTGATTAGGTAAGGTAGTATTTATACATAGAACAAACAAATTTAATTAATTAGAAGTGTCTCCTTTCTTCTTATTTTCTTTCTTCCCCTTTCTCTTTTTTTTTTCTGCACTAATTGTTATTATACCAAACTGAGGTAATTATAGTGTATGTCTATACTGCTGCAATGACAATTCTCACAAATATTATGCAGGCTGGCTAGTTCACTATTCCTAACCCCCTGCACTTCAGTACAATCAACTACCTGAGTATTTGCGCTGGGTTTGTTGTTGTTTTCTTTTTTTTTAAAACAGATAAAGTGTATTTCTATATAGCTATGTGTTAATTCTACCAGCGCTTGAGCTGCCTACTTAGAAGTGATCTCTGTATGTCACAGTAATGCAGACACACTTTCTCTTACTCTCTGGAATTCAGTAAAGAAGAAAGAAATATATTCTCTGTAGTTTAAAAGGTATCTTGAAAATCCTAAATAATGCAAAATTAAGAAGAGAGAAAGCTAATTCAGTTGGTTCTTAGTTCATGTCTTGTAAACACTTCTTCGCTGAGAGCATTCTCAAAGCAAGAAAGACCATAAATATAATTCTGAGAAATACATTTATTAAACAAATAAGGGGAAGAGGAAATCAATCCAAAATGCATTCTGTCTTATTTCAAAAGTTGCTGTAGGAAGAATGAGCCAATATATTTTGCCATGCTTTATGATGCATACCTTTCCCTCTCTTTCACTTTCTTTCCTCCCCATTTCTCTACACTGTCCATAAAGAGAAGAAATGATGGGCTGAGGGGCACTCTTAGGTGGGTCTGAGCACTGAGGAGGGCTTCTTAGTAAAGACTGGTCACTGCATGTTAATGGTGAACTCTGCCAGAGGAGGAAAATAGACAAACAGAAAGGCAGGAGTGAGAAAGGGTGTAGGCTCTGTAGACTCTTCCTAGAGTTCAGACAGAAAAATAGGTATTTTGCCTGCTTTCTTCCTAGTAACAGCTTTGCTAAGAGCAACCAGGTGATCTAGTCATAGGACTTCACTATTTCTCTAATCTAGATGGCAAAATATAAAACTGATTTAGGAAAACCACTGTATTTAGCTGGGTAGCCATTTACACCTGTGTTGCTGGATATCTCTTAAAGAGGCAAATCCAGCTAACTTAAATCTTTCTGATCTGAACACAGGCAATATGGTACAAGTTGTGTTATAAAATGTCCAGTTTCGAAGCTAAAGAAGATAAAGGAAAATAGTACTAAAACCTGATCCTTAAAGAAGAAAAAGGGGAAGAAAGGCAGCAGCAGAAACCTTTGTTAAGAAATACCAGTAACAGTCTCTCTTCCCAGCCTTCTCTTACACCTCTGCAGTATGAAAACCTGTAGATAGTCCAGGAGGGTATTACCCTGATTAATTCTGTAATGTTTTATTGGGCCTTAGAAAGGCTAAGATGGCATACAAACGGTTCATCAAGTCCAGTATGAATACAAAAACACAGAGAAATTTTTCTGAACCTGTACTTAGATTGGTATGTGTGACTGGTATGTGCTCTAATGATGTTAATCAGCTAGGCAATTTGAGATACATTTTTCATTTTTGAAACTTGATGGTGCAAGAAGCGTAGTTGGTGCAGGCAGAACAGAATGGAAATATCTGTAAGGGGAAAGATGACCTGTTGCTAATTCCCCAGAACGAGTGTATGTTGCTCCTTGATCATCAAAGTGAGAGATCAGAGAGGACAATTGTTTTGGGAAGGATACTTGCCCTTTTACTGACTCTGTCTGAATTCAGATGAGTTAGATGAAATATATAACTTACTGTCGTGTCTACATGTAGGATTCATGAATGTTGCTAGGGGGTATGTAGCATAATGACTGATAGGGCTATGTTGGCAAGTTGTGCATGTCTAAGTCTATCAAGACTGTTTCCTCTCAGAGTCAATTACTCCATGGAAAACTCAGGTACAAGCAGGAGCTCTGCGAGCTCACACCAGTGCTCCTTGAGGGCTAGGAGCAGGCGTGCAGCAGTTTTTCCAGCAGTGAGCAATTGTTTAATTTTTCTTATTTTTTCTAGTATTGCTTAATATGTAGCAACATGAAATTAATGGTTAGTGTTTGTGTGGTTGGTACACCAAGTCCTGTGCATTTGAGGGATGTAAATTGTCTTGGCAGCTTTTGGATACCTAGCAGGAATAATCCATTTATAAGTGGGAGGCAATGCAGCATATGAAATAATGGTCCTGGATCCTCTTTGAGAAATTTTTGAGGAATTTACCCTTGAGAAAGGGGAAAAAAAAAATCATGGGTGTCACTGAGTCTTGATGCATATGGTAGTTCTAAGTTGTTTGGTTGTTTTTTAAAACAACCCTTAATAAATTAATAAACCTGAAGAAATTTCTAACTTTGCAACTGAATGCTGTTTTTTGGGGGGACAATAGTGATGGTGTTGCTATCATTGTAACCAATACCAGTATTGAGTAAAGTATTTATCCCTGCATACGTGGGAATGTATGTGAAATTGTGAAGCTGAACTTGACTGAAAAGCTCTAGGGTTTTAAAATACAGGAGGCCTCAAACTTTGTTTATATATTTATCAAATTAGCAACAACGACCTGAAAACTGTCTGTGTAGTCTGGAAGACAAAAGGCACAATCCACTGAGACACGATCTAGCGGTAACCGAATGAAAACTGGGTTTTCCCGCCCCGGCGCGGGTCCTCTCCACAGGCTGCAAGGAAAGGCCTCTCCTGCCTGGCCTGCCCTGGGCCGCAGGCAGTCCTGCTGCGGCGCCTGCAGCGCCTCCTCCTCCTGTGGCCTTGCCGTTCTCAGGGCTGCCTCTAACGCTTTTTTCCTCGCTGCCAGGTAGCGTTTTGCCCTTTCTTGAACATGTTCTTGCAGAGGCTCCACCAGCCTGGCCCATGGGCTCAGCTGTGTGCTGTGGTGGGGCCGGTTGGCACCGGCTGGAGCTGGCCTCTCCTCACAGAGGCGCCGGCAGGCCCTGGGCACGGGCACCCCAGGCAGCTTGTGTAAGGCACACAGCGGGATCTCATCTGGGGCGAGGCTGAGGAGGTGAAACCCTGAAATGAAAGAAGTGTAAACTGAGGTAGTAATTGGCTAGAGGACAGAAAATGAAAACGATACTGGAAGCAGTAGGATCAAGTTGTTTAAGAACCTGTTTTGCTCCAGTACTTCTGTAACTGGTGCAGAACATACCAGTGTAGGTGACATTTGCTGGTATAAAAAATAAGAAGACATTGTTATTCCGGCGGACAGGAAAGCTGGGTGATGACTTTGAGGGCAGCAGTAACAGACACGGAACTTAAATCCGGTAGTATGAAATACGGAGTACGTAGTCAAGGAATCAGAAGGTTTCTGCTGTGAGTTTGGAGCTCATCAGCTGGACACGCAAAATGAGACCTGGGTGTATGGGCTGGTCTGAGGATGACTGCTAGCCGTGAGTGCCACTTGCCCATAGAGTGCAATTGGTAAAATATTTGCTACAGACAGGGAAGCGTTAAAATGACCTTGCATTGGGGTACAGTGTTTAAAATCTGGTTTTCCATGTTAAATAAATAGGGGGGGGGGAAAAGGATGGGTCAGATACTGTGCAATGACAATTAGGATAATGCAAATGAGTCCAAAAGGCCTTTAATCATTTGGCCTGCATGAGAAAGGATCTGAATTTGTAACTACTTGTTAAGGAATAAATGTTGGGAAAGGGAAAAGAACTATTTAACCTGAAGGAAAATGTTGGTAAAAGAACCAAAAGATACCATGTGGCCATTAAACTGGGTTCTGTGCTACCTACTGGAGGATGTCGCCTTTGGATAGTTTAATGGGATCAGCGGAACTGACTTATTTTAAGGCAGAGTAGTATCAGTTTACAAAGAATATAACAATGGGGGTGATTGCAATAGCAAAGGATTGTCTGTTATCCAGAATTTCTTTTCCAGATGTGTAACTGTTTCTTCAAATCTTGAGGTGTCTTTTCCTCCTGACATCTAAGTCAAGACATTCCACCTCCTTTTACAAAACAGAAGTGTAGTCTTGCAGTATTAAATGTGGTGGGAGATTAGTGGGTAGCATCTTTGGGAGCAGAGAGGGGCCATAAATAATCATTACTGCCATGTGAAGTGCAAAGGACTTAAAAAAAAAAAGAGTGAGCTGAAATACTTGCTTTTTCTCCCTTCAATTCTGTCAATGTCGA
>NW_009231134.1:0-2056 GCF_000690835.1 Fulmarus glacialis | reverse complement strand
AGGGAAAGGGCTGTGAGGAAAATGTAATGATTATAAGCAACAGCAAAATATATTTCATTGCAGAATAATGTTGAATGTGGATTGTCTGATAATGTGTTAATGGTACTCTAACTACTGATAATCACAAAGACTGCCACTGGACATTATTTTTAAAGAGGCAAGTATGGCTTAATGAAGTTTTGAAGTTTGATTGTTGCAGAAATCGTATGTGTTCTTCTTTTTTGACAATAGCTAGTGCCAGTCAGTATTGCACTTAGCTTGTAAAAAAGCACCGGTATACATCTTACCACCTTTGCACTGTAATACATGTTAGCTGTACTGAAGTCATGTTGTGCTCTATGTGGAGAGCCTCTTTCAACATAAATGTTTTTTTTTTTTCTTTTTCTGATGGTCATTTGAAAAATGTGTATCCAGGAATATGTTGTTAATCAAAATGTCGTACGTAATTACGATATTGGGAAGCAATTTGTCCAGAAAGACACACAAGCTATAAAGTAGTTGCATGTATACAGGTTGACATTCTTTTAACGTTCTATGCTTCAAATCATTCATGAAAATAGTTCTCTTAAAATTGAAAGAGAAGATATGGCTGTTCTTATCTGGGATATGAAAATATCTGAGTAAGGTGGAGATAGTACAGAGACATTTTTTCTGAGAATTCTGACACTTCAGCCATTTATGCTTCTGTATCCTGGCTGACTTTGCAAAGTTTAAGAGGACTCTGACTGTTTCATTAAAAACTTCCATTTTGATTATTGGGAATGAAAATCAACGAAGGGAGGAAATGCAGCTCTGATGTACATACTGAAGACTTTCTAGGCAACCCAAAGTAAATCTGCCAAAGGTAAATACATATATTCTGCCTTGAAGATATTTCTTCAGAGAATGGAATGTCATCTCCTAGTCCTTTGTAATATATATACTGAGAAAAAGCCAGAGTATCCAGACACATAGAAAAGAATCCCCAAAATCACTGTGATTTCAGAATTTCAAATTAGGAAGAAAAGAAGAATTAAGTCAACAAAGCCATTTGGTGTTTGTTTCCTGAAGAAAGTGGTAGCAATGCACAGGTGATTTGTACCAAGGAAGTTTGAGCTTTGTGCTGTTCGAACCTGGGCCCTGGGCTCTGCCTGGGCTCTATCCGCTGACTCTCGGCATCTGCCACTGAGTTTGCCCCTGGATAAAGTCTCCATTCAAAACAGCATACCCTGTGTGGTTATGAGGGCACAGAAATGAATTCTTAAAACACCTCTACAGATTTTAGAACAGGATACGTGATTTAACACTGAAACATTTGCATACCTGCTCCTTTTTTTTTCTCCTCTCCCCCCCCGCCCGTTTTCTGGATGTACGTGATAAATGACAGATTCTTTCAGATAATATTCATGTGGTACTCCAAAATAATTCTGCAGACATGGTAAAAGCTTTTAGAGACTGTAAAACTGATTATCTCTTCTGTAGCTCTTTTCATCTTCAAAGCACTTACCAACATTAACTAATTAATCCTCACAGCATCCCTCTGAGTTAGATATCGTTGCCATTATACAGATGAAGGAATTGAAGCAAACGCTTTGTGACTGGCTCATGATCACCAAGACAGTTGGTGACAGAGATGGAATTAGAATGCACGGACCTGTACTTCCAGGTTCTCTGCTCGAACCGCCACACCATTCCCCTCTTGACAAATGTACATATAGGTATTAGCACCCTCACTATGGCTGAGGGCTGAGTTTCTGTTAATGAAATCCTGTTAGGAATTGCTTTGATGGGAAATTTGTTTGTAGTCAGACAGACTGTTATCTTTTTAAAGCCCTCTTCTGCAGCTTTTCCTGAACGGTCCAGAGTGCAAGCACGAATGGGTTGCTGCAGAAACAGTTTACTTTGGATACAGCTATAGCTAATTTTAAAATGCTTCAGGTATTTACTAAAAATATTAAAATCTTCAGAAAATAAAACTTGCATTTCTTGGTGGTGCACTGAAAAATTTAAGTCAGAAGTAACACTTGTGATCTGTATCTGTCACGAATGGCTGCGTAAAGAATCACTGGCAAGGTAT
>NW_009231133.1:0-2271 GCF_000690835.1 Fulmarus glacialis | reverse complement strand
GGCCATCAACGCTCCTTTCACACCAAACCACAGCACACCCCTCAAGCTACTGGAAAGAAAGTTAACTCTGTCCCAGCCAGAACCAGGACAGGGACACATGTTCTTGTTCACAAGTTGTTGAACTCCAGTACCAAAGACCGTAAAAGTATTATGCACAATGCAAAAAGGCATAAGTGTTCTATAATTAATTTACTACTGTTACTTGAAATAAGTAGAATGCTGGTGTGTTGCATTATAAATTTTAAAGTTAAAATAAATTTTATTGTATTCTATAAATTGTTACTTTTCATTATCATACATTCTAATTGCAATTATAGTTAAATTTTAAATGCTTGGGAACTGAAAATTAAAGGGAGTTCAGAAATGTTTTGATCTCACTAATGTATATTTTAGCCAATTTTTAAGTCCTGAAGTTCCAGAATTGTAAAATACTGAAAGCAGGATCATCTTACAGCAGAAGTATAATCTGTCTAGTCTGAAGTTAGTCTTGGACAAAGTTATGGAGAAGTTGATGTGTTGAATAAATTGGATGTAATTAATAAAATACCACAAGATAGCAGCATGACTAATGTTGCACAGCTTTTTTTTCCTTGGAAGCCATTATTTATTTAACTAAATATCTTTAATAAATGTGTACACCTTTATATGTAATGTAGAAAGGTATGTCTTTATTAAAGGCAAGTGTGATAATGTTCTTTGTTTAAAAACGCTTACAATATAGTTTGTGTGAAGCGGAGCAAAACTGTTAGCTGATTGCAGAAATATGGTCAGTGATCAAGATGAAGCAATGCTCGGTTGATAGAGATGTTAGGTTTCATGTGCATAGTTTCTTCTGTTTTGATTGGTCTGATTTTTTCACAAATACGTTGACAAATGCGGATCATTCAGCAGGGTGTGTTCTTTGCATGTTAGTATTTTCATGTAGCTAATATCTTCTCATAAATGTAGTAAAAAAGACTGTAGGACCTTTCTTTATAAGAATTAGGACTCATACCCCAGAAAAGAGGGACCTTGAGAAAGATTCATTGCAGGTTACTGCATGTCATTATTGGAACTAACCAGGCAAATACTGCCCTTGCTGCATGTACGCAGGGAATATCAGTTAGGGGCAGGCTACCTTTGAATGTGGACTAAGTTGATGGCTGATGCCTTGCTGAAGTCTAAATACATCTAGCATGTATATTTACATCTTTAAATGAAACCTGTTAAATGTTGTAGTTATTTCTTTTGACGTGCATTATGTTTTCTGTCACTTGTAGCCACTGAAGTCCAGATTTAATACCCTTCTTTTCATAAAAAAGAAGTACTTGTCTCCAACAAAAGTTGTGAGTTTACATCAGAAATTACTGGATAAGGTTCTTCTCTGTATTATGGCTGAGGTTAGACTAGAGTATCACAGTGTGTTTTCCTAGCCTTTAAAATATCCGAAGCTGGTCTGCAGCTTGTTTTCCCAAAATGCAGTATGTTTGAATTGCTGTTGTTAGCTAAAGGGTTTTCTCTGCAGCCATGAAATTGAGTTGTCTTGTTAATTGCACTCTACTACTGTTAGGAGAAGGTCGTAGGCAAGGTATCAACCTTTTTGCAGATTTTGAATACTGTGAGCCACTGACCTGTATTCAGACGATTATAAGCAAGGTAGATTGTTTCAGCTTAGCAAGTATGTTCAAGGTGGTTTCTGTGCCCAGCTTTTGTCGTCTTGATCGTTACTGGTCAGAATTTGGCTTCAGGATTTCCCAAAATGAGAACGTTCACTCCTCCCAGTCAAAACTATTCTGTTCCCTGTAGCATTTTCTTCACTCTAATCTGATGTCTTCCTCCTTTTTTTTTTAATGAGGCAGCTATTCCCCAGCTGTTTGATTGTTTCAGAGGTTTCCAAACCCCTTGTTCCCTGGGCGTGTCTTTAGTGGTACCCCCCCATCTGCTTGTTGCTGCTCTCTGCTTTGTGCTGGCACAGCTGAACGTGCAGCTGCGTGGGGAACTGATCCAACTGAAAAATAACCTAGCAGAAAAAAGTGATGCAATAGGCCCAGAATGTGAAACCTCAGCCTCAGGTTTTGCCAGAGGAGGTTGATGAGTTGTCATGTAGGCTTTTGGATGCTGGCAGCATTGTGCATCCAGCTAGGACTCCATAGTATATACCTGTGAACTTTGTTTGCTACTGCATTCGTTGGGAAGGCTGGGATTTTACCAAAATTGTTGTGCTGCTAGTCTTGGAGGAAACTGATGCTGCATCAGTAGTTGGAGATTTTTACTTCCTCCCCGCCCGCCCCC
>NW_009231132.1:12438-26851 GCF_000690835.1 Fulmarus glacialis | reverse complement strand
CTAGGAAGAAATTTAAGTCTGTCCCAGCCAAAACCAGGACAGGGACACATTTAGGTCAGGTTAGGTATCCTCCCGGTTTACCTTCTAGAGACCCACATACTACATCAACTTTTGCTTTGCCTCCATGGTTATTCTTAAAATAGCTTAGGTAGTGCTAAAGAGACCCTGAGTTTAATAGACATTTTGCTGACCTAAATTTTGTTAAATATATATTCTGTACTTAATATTCTGTTAAACACTTCACCCAACGCTGATTGAGTCCCCTCCAGTTTTAGAGGGGACTATAGGATCCTTTTCTTCCTGTAAAGTACTTCAACATACGTGTTTGACAAGCATAAAAGCCTACAGGCTGTCTCCCCATCACTTACATGATTGCTCAATCAGTCTCCAGCGAGCATCTACAGAGAGCAGCCAGAGGAATACTTTTGGAAGGGCTATATTTTGCAGTGCCTCACTTTCTCTCAAAACAGGGAACCTTTGTATTGTTGATGAGACTTTGAAACAAGAATAGAAACATTTGGAATAGATGGATGCACTTGGCTTCTTTGATCAATAACCACTGGAGAGACTAGAATCAGCCAAATTTTTAGACCTCTGCGGAGCAAATAACTACATCCATTTCACAAAGGCTGTAAAATGAAGGACAGCTTTTGGGACTGGATATAGTCTCTCAGAAAGCTTTGTTTAGTCATTTTGATTAACTTTGTTAGTATTGTCCTCAGTTTTCTCCTAGGTCATTCAGTCATTGTACAGAGATGATATTAAATGAATTTGGCCAGTTCTTCACTGAGTTTTTTGGCTTTATGTTCTTCCTGGGAGCTTTGAAAATAACTGTCATCTCTAGCTAGGAGGCCTTGAAAGATGAATGTGACTTACAATCATTCCGGTGCCTTTCCAACCATTACTGGCAATCTATCACAGAGATTTCTGGGTTGATAACCCCATCAATGCCTACTGAAGAGAGGAAATCTATTTCATCTGAGGCAATGGCTACCTTTACTAAGTTAAAGCAGGTCTTCACTTTGTGGTGGGGGTATTTTGATGCTCTATTTAGGGAGGAATGGACTTTGCATTTTAAACTCCCCAAATATTGTGAAATACTATACTAGACCATCTGTATTTTGAGTGTGAAAAGTGTTCACAAACCCTATAACCAATGACTGCTTATATATGCATGTCATTTAAAGGTGGCTTCAGAGATGGATTATACAGGACTGGGGTGACCATCAGTTGTGCTATGAACAGTAACTGCAGAATGCCATAACATCTTCCCCGCAGCCAGCTCCCCTCAAAGCAAGATGTCCATAGCTGCATTCAGTTTGGGATATTCTATAGCCCACAAGTTCTTGAGAAAATGCTGCATCATAGAATAAATCTAAATGATGCTTCCACTGACTAATGCTGTTACCAATTTCTCTGTCAATCAAATGATAGTTTCCCTGAATTTGCATAAATCTAAATGCTGGGACAAAACATGTTTAATTCTATTTAGATTTCTGGAATTACATTTACATCAAATTGGTTTAAAAGACAGGATGTGTGGCTCTGTAACGAATGTCACTAGCAAAGGCTCTGTTGCTTTACTCAAATGGGAAGAAATGAGCTTATGAAGGTTTTTGGTTACAAGGCATAATTCAAAGACAGTGTATAGATCACTTGTTTCTTAAAGGAAAAAAAAAAGGTTTTCGTCATTCAGTTTGAAGTATCAAGACTATTTTCTAGCTGGACTTACCATGTGGACAAATGTCCTCAAATCTCTTTTAGAAAGATGATAACAGAACAGCTCACGATGTCAAAAAGTTTGGAACAAACTATTACCCTATCACAGATGAGAGCTGCTTAAAATCTCAGCTCCTGCTTAACAAACTATGCTGGCGATGTGTGCCCGCTGTGTTGACAGATTGTCCCACCTTGGACCTTGCTGTCAATTTCATTCAAAATAGCTCTGCCGTAGGAGCTCTTCAAAAATGAAATGCTTAAAAACATCTCCAAGAGCTTTCTACTTACGTTATCGCACTTTGTATTACAGAGCAATGATTTGTTAAGCTTGTTCTTTTTGTAACCCAAGGCCTGCTAGTGATTGTTCAGTTTTAGTTGATTTATTACTGAAAAATTTAATAAAATGTAGCAAATTTAAATGCTTCTTTAATTTTGGGGTTGTTTCATTATATAGTCACACCTGCTGCCAGAGCAGAGTCTTATTAATGCTCATCCAGTTTGCTCATGTTGCAAAGAGAATGATAAAACTGAGCTCTAATAGACAGTGGATATCCTAATGAGCACAGCTGTGTCATAAAGCCAAAAGGTTCCTGAAACAATCCAAAGCCCAGACCTCAGATGGCATCATCTATACCACGTCCATACAATCAGACTTTGCAAATGGGATAATAATATCTTCTTTTTCTTTCTACTCATTCAGGGAGAGACACCTAAGTTGAATCCTGCCTCTCTGAGTTCAAGCAGCTTGGTTTTGTCCTTGTGCTGGTAATTACCTCAGTCACAGCAAGTCACCTCACTGCAGATATCCAAATAGCATGAATGATCTTAAAAATTAAAATGATAAAACTGAGAAGGTAATTGAATAATGGTGTTACAAAGTAGCGCTTCATGTCTCCTAAAATTGTTTTCTCTCTATTTACAAACTGATCAGAAAACACAAAATACTAAAGTGGCTTGACAAGATGGACAGATAGTTAAAATACGTGAAATTTTCACGTCCAGGGAAAGAATTTATGATACAACTTTATCTTGTGTCTTAAGCTAGGATCCTAACTCCATAGCCAGGGAATTATATTTAAATGGCCTGATTTTCTGGAGTACCGCTAGCCCCACAAATCTCATTTGGTCAAATTCAAGGGACATTTTTATACATTTAGATGCTTAAAATATAAATATAGGATAGTAAATTGGGATGGTTAAGGTATAAATATTTTGGCTATGACTCATTTTCCTGGAAGGGTAAAGCATTTTTCATATGCACCACTTTCTGAGTACACATACCTAGATCTTAGTGTCAGCTTCCCTTATTAATCTGATCTTGCTATTGCGAGGCATAACCTGCTGTCACAAGACACATTACAGTTTAGAATGCCATGCTACAAAAGGTGAGCATGCAACTTCTTCTAACATTCATAAAGCCAGATTATTTGCCCACATATCATAAGAAATAACGCAATCAGGTTTCTGATACGAAAATAATGATATAAATCTTAAGAATATTATTATTACTCAAAATCAGAAAAATAAGCCTTTAAGAAAAACAACAAGCCAACAGCAAAACCCAATAAATGGATGGAAAAAGGAGCCTGATGAAGTGGGAACAAAAAAAAAACCACAGAGAGAAACATACGCCCAGCACCAGAATTTTGCTTATTGAATAATGGAAAGATATGAATCAACACTGTGAAGAAAGAAGTATAGAAGTTGCAAGAGGGAAATATTATCAAAGGTGAGGAAAGAAAGTGTTTAAGACTTAACTAATCAAACAGCATACCTGCCATTGTATGCTTCAGAAAGCTGAAGCATCCATTTGTTTGGATGCCATGGAGCTTATTAAATACTGCAGGGAAAAATGTCCCCTACAACTAACTGAAAAAAATCTGCCGATATCTAAAAGAGTATTAGAGTTTCATTGAAGACTACTGGGCTTTTACCATTGATTTCAAAAAGATGAAGGCCAGGTGCTTGTTTCAATATACTTATGCGGATGTTCTTTTTCACTAGGAAAAGTCAATCATCTTGATGGTTAAAGTGAATATCAAAAGCCATCAACCACAACTGTTCACAAGCACAGAGGTTTCCTTAATTTTGCAACATCACCAAGATTGCTTACCCTACGCCTGAATTGAAGGTCCTAAATTAATTCTGCTTCTCTAGAAAATGATATGATTTGGGGGCACTCCCATGACATATTGCTGGCATCTCCAGTAATAGGGATCATATTAACACCACGTATTTTTCATAAGCATTATTGATATTATTAGCAGTTATAGATTTAACTATGGATATAACAGAGATTTTTCTGCAGCCCAGAAGAAAATCTATTGGGAGCTTTGAGGCCTCCCAACTCCATTGCATTTAATAAAATAATTACAATGTCACTAGAAAATAAGTTTTGCTTCAATAACAGCCTTGAAACTAGTTAAAGAAATAAAAGCATGTTTCTGGCTTTAGCTCAGTGTTTACTTTACACAAATGCCTTTGCTTCACTGTGCCATTATCCACCAGTAGTGTATGCCATTACTGGAAAACAAGCTCTCATTCCACTAATGTTATTGCTTAAAGAACATGTTAAGATGCTGGCGCTTTCATACGGGAGATATCCATACATCTTCCACAAGTAATTACATTACCAGTAATCCTTTTAAAAGGCTGTCTTTGCTCAGTTGCTTTGCCAATAGCTCTAAGCTTGGTTGTATGACAATCCCACTTACTCATAGTGTATGAATTGATAACAGATGAACCAGCTAATATGCTGGTGCTCTCTGATCAGTGACAAATCGTAGCACTGAGACCCATCAAAAGAAGCCTCTTTACAAAGCCCCAAATAGTTTGGTTTTATTTATTACTGAAAATAGTAGAGAGAACAAAGAATTACTGACCCTGAAAATAGCATGTGTTCTTTTATACATTTTGCAGAGAATGATAATTATCAGGAAATATAACCACTAACTTTTTAAAGAGCTCCGGCATTCGTGATGATATAAAAAAGCAGCCTCTAGCTATAGTACAAGCATCTCTTTCATGAAGGATAAAAGCAGTGATACGAAGATACGGAATACAAGCCATATCATGCAATACTCTAACTTGAAGACCTAATAATGCCAGCATACTTAGGCTAAGAAGTTGTGCTAAATGCTCAAACACTGTCTGAGTTAATTCTGAAGACTACTTCCCATACCGTGAATGATGTCAAATCTATTAATGAATAAAAACTGTTAACCTGAATACTAACACTGCACTTTTCTACTACAGAGTCTACTCCTTGCTCCTGAGATGGTGATTAAAAATAGCAACTGTCACTATATGTGTCAGTCAGTGGATATATAGATGATGCAGGAGGCAGTGTGCAGAAGTGTTTTTGGACCATCAAGCAGGAGTACACAGAAAGGCTGTGAATAAATTAAACCAAAAATATAAGCCTTAGGCTGATGTGTTTGAACTTCACTGCAAACATTCTTCATACATATTTAATTGCTCCATTGAGACTGTGACTGTTCTGGAGATGATCCAGGCATTATTTCCATTCCATTAGTACGCTTGCAGTATGTGTACTCCTTAACCCAAAATGATTGATTCCATAAATGTCTTCCCACTTACTGACCTGAACACTAATTGAGGTTGTGTATAGATTAAAAGAGAGTGTATGCTTCTTGAAACCAGCCAAAATATATTGTAGTCACTGAAATATCTTGTGGTAGAAGAAGAAAGTGGTACTTCTAACTGAAGACACCAAAATACTGCTTCACTGAAATCTTTCAGGTAAGAAGAGCTGGAAATCATACAATGGCTTGAAAAACTCTGCTAAACAACACTTTAAACAGAAGTTTAATTCTAAGTACAAAGCCCCACCTTTCTAAAACATAACACAATCTTTCTTTGAAATATTATTATCACATACCAGATGCTTTTGTCTGTGCTTGCATCTTGTAAATTAATTGCTTTGGGAGAAAGTATAAATTTTTTACATTCCATAAAAATAAGACTAAAGAAGCTCAGATAATTTTATCAATTCAGCTGCACAAAAGGGGAAAATCTAAATGTTTTTAAGGTCTTATTCAAACCAAGATAATGTTGTAAAGTGTAAATTATTCTACTATGAATCAAAACTTTTCCTGTTCAAGTTATTAAAGATAAGTATGATTAAATTGTGGCAGCTCAAACCTTAAGTAAGCCACCTTGGGGAAACAATCCTGAAGATCTCCATACGCGCTGCCTGGCTTCTGGGTTAACCTGAAAACTGTGGATAGCCTTAAACCCTTAGTACTTCAGACATTAAAACTAAAATCAATCGTATCACAGTTTGAATGAAAAATGGCTACACGCTTCCTTATAACAGAGGTATGTTGACGCAGCTTGGTCAAGCTTGTATCAGATGTTGGAAGAATCCCTGGGAAACACTTAAATTCATATTATACTTTATTTATGAAGTTTAAGCATGAGTATGTTAGAATTCATGTGACAGAATACTGCAAAGAAGCTTAGAAGCTTAGACTAGAAAGAAATCTGGGCCTGCCTTTGAGAGAAGTTTCATCCTGAGAACTAATGCACTAAAAATGACATTGCCATTGCCTGTGCTGTCTTCCTCCAGATTCTGCATACGAAATTTATTCAATTTGAAGATGATTGTTTCCCACCTAAATTCCAACTCTTTCAACTCAAGGTATCATTTAAAAGTCAAATAAGATATTTCCAGCTTGTTTACTGTCACTGAAAACGTGCCTCACTCTATTTCCTTGCCCAAGACCTATGCTTCCTGCGCTATGCCAACGGTCCCTGAACATGTCAATAAATGAGGTCAGGTCAAAGCATGCAAATAACTGGAAGCTGAGCAAGTGTCAAGGGCCATTTTTTTACTGACACGCTACTTTTGTGAGCAGCAAATATGCATTTGTAGATGAGGGATTTAGCACATCTCTGGGCTATGTTTCTTTTTAAAATTGGAATTCCAGACAGTAACCTCCCTGGGGCAGAGAGAACACTTGCTCTTGGGCTGCACAATGCCAGCACAATGGAGGGCCCAAATGATAGCATTTTTAATTGCTGTTTGTTTTGAAACAATGGCCATGAGTGGTTGTTTAGAGGAAATTAATTTACTAAAAGTTATAAATTTATTATTTTTTTCAGTTTCTAGTAGAGATACCTTACGGCACTTCATTATTTAAAGTTCCAACATTTATGTATAAATTCAAATAAAAATTAAAACCAACCCATCTAAATGGAAAGTAACTAACCAACCAGAACAAGAAAAAAAAGAAAAAGAAAAAAATACCCTGTGCATTTCACACATCATGCTGTTCCCCAATGTACGAAAAAGCAGAAAGGCCCAGGAGCTTGTACTGGAGCTAACACAGTCGCAGAATCTCACAGAGAAAGTTTGTTCAGCACTGGGAGAAAGCTGTATGTAGTATCTTTAAAATAAGAAATATTATCTTCTTTTGCTTTTCAGCATATCTTTGAATAAACTAAAACTGCCATAACAAATCATGAAACTGAAAACCTCCTCCATTTTAATGCAGTATTTTGACAATTTCTTGGCCTTTGTCCCCTACCTTCCCAATTGTAAGATATTCTTTACTTAATGAAATTAAATTCAAATTACTCTATGGCAGAACGAGTGGATTCTGGTAGGGTGTGTAAAAAAGAAATGGGGAAGCAGTGAACTAGAGTATGAGGAACAAAGCTTCCAAAAGTATGGGCCTTTCTCAAGGCTGAATAGATTTTTTTCCAGCTGTTGTCACTGGCTTTGCCTTACCCCTTCAGCCATTACAGATCAGAAGGGCTGATGCCCGTTCCACTGAAATCCAGAAAGATTTACTCTTTGTCTGCATGAGGAGCAGCACTGTGCTCACCAACGTACCAACACAATCAGTAATACAAAGCAAACAACAGTAAACTGCAGGCAAGGTGTTTTTTCTTCAAGGAAAAGATCATTCATTTCAGCAGGTGAAGAATCGGAAAAGATGGAAAATATTTAGTACTGTATTAATAGTATCTTTGTTTACACACTGTTTACTGAAGCTCTTGTCTTTGATTAGTCAGTATGACAAACTCATTATGTTCATCAGGATAACTTCCTGCTAGACAAAGTACCTCAAATCTGCATGGTCTGAAATTTAACTGGTAGCTATTATTGTAAGGACTTAATTGCCAACAGGATTTTTTCGTGTTGCTAAAAAAAAAATCCAGAAAAGATGCTGAAGTATCAAAACATACATTATGAAACCAAGAGCCCTGCAGGGCACCTTTTTTTAACAACCTTTTGTTGTGATTTTATTGACAATTTATTCTACCCTTTGTTTTAGGCATTGCTTTTTCTACTGTCACAATTATAGACAGACAACATGCAATTATCTGAAATAAAAATATAGCCACAATATTCACATTGTTACCCAGCCTAAAAAAGATATTTTAAAGTTGAATGTCTTGATTAAGATTCAGCAAATTCTTTTAATTTTACAACCCTACTGATTTTTTTGAAGTAGAAAACCAGGTAAGAAACAAAAGAAATGCTCCTTATATCTAAATGAAGGTTTTATACAAGGATTAATTAATCATATGTACATTCATATTTATAGTTGTGTTAAGCACATCCTGAAACATTAGTTTTAATTAAGTTTTCATTTTTATTGAAATGGCTCTAATCTGATAGTGGCCCTGGGGTATAAGAATCTGAGGGAACAGAATGGGATAGGGGATGAAGTCTGGCAGCATTTACATAGTGATTTCCTGCTCCACCTTTGCAAAAGACAGAGTCTCAACATTTTTCTGTTAGCCTTAAATAACTGAATTTGGATCTAACAAGCTATCTTTTTCCTTCTTTTAAAGCACCACCAGTTAGAAAGTAACTCAGCATCAGTACAGCCACATTCTAGTCCTGTGCAACACTTTGGATCTCAAGCTGTGATTTCACTGGAACCATTGTTAGTCTATTGATGTTTGTTTGCCTGTTTGCACCAGCAGAACAGGATGATAAGGTTGAGAAGATTTTGTTAAATTCTATTTGCAAAATTCTGTTGATGTCCAAGACACAGAAGAAGTCACGTCATCAAGGACTATCAGGAAATCAAGAGGAATAAAACTTTTTTAATCAGATGCTCAATGGATGACAACTGCTATATCCTCCTGAAACCAGTGGAAGACTCATAACTCATCCAATGTGGCCCCAGGGAGAGCGTTCTCAGTCCCCACTGTTAAACAATCCCACTACCCTCGGTGGAACAGTTTCACTGTGTTAGTGCGTCCAGTTACACATGAAATCCACAGGCCCTAAAACCAGGTAGTTTCCAAACTGATTTTCACTGGGCACAAATCAGTTTCAGAATGGCTTCTTCACGTGGACCTGAAAGCCAAAGAACACTTGATATGATCAGCATTTCTTGCAGTCTTTGCCATGATAAAAGAAGTTTGTAGTTTTGTGTATTCTTACGGGCTTTCCAGTCCAGAATGTGTAAATACTCAATATTTATGGGAAATATGGGACTATGAGAAAGATGATTAGTCAGGAGTTCAGCTAAGTACATCAGCAAATTCTAAGGCACACATTTAAACATGCCATTACGGAGAGATACAGTTTTAAAAACGTACTCCAGCATTCCAGGAAGGGAAATAATTTAATTGCTTTAATCATCACATTTATTTTACAAAACTGAATTGATTTTTGGAAGCCAGCCATGACAAAGTCTGTGAGCTCCAGCTGTGAGCAAGAATAGCCGAAGCACTCTTTTTCTGATCTCCATTGAACTCTGTGGGCTTTCAGAGTGCACGTCTTGCACAAAACCACCGGCTGAGGCTGCATCTTCTCCATGCAGCACGTCTTTGTGTGATGGATTCTTTAAAGCTTCCCCAAAGAGACTTGAGTTCAAGTCGACCAGACCACGTTTTGGGCTATGATTTTAACAGGCCTATGCACACTGAAGCAAGGATGCAAGACAATGAATTTCTACCTTGACCGTCTGAAATGTATCCTTCTGCTGTATGAATAATAGTCCACAGTGTGCATGCTGATCTAATTGCAATACGTGGAACTTCTGTCTTGGGGTGGCTGTCACAATTATCCGATTATATATTGTTATAATTCAACTTTCAGCATTTTTTTCTGCCTACATGATCACATAATGCATATTATCTGACAGCTATACTCATCCTCCTTTCAGAGTGGACCCAGAATGAGGCCTAGGCTCGCTGTGAATGCTAAAGATAGAAAAAGATTTTTTTGCTAATAACAAATGGATTTATACTGTGGAAAAGGAAGGAAGGGAAAGCACTTAACCAGGAAGACGGCACTGACAGAACAAGCAGCCACATCAGTGATTCTGCTCTTCTCCCAGAAAATCTTCCACAGGGCCTGAGTGGAGGCAGAGGTGTCTCCTGCTCAGCAAAAATGCTGTGGAAAGCAGAGAGAAGGTGCTAAAAGAGGACTTGCTGCAACATCCCTTCTACACTGGCCCTGTGCCTGAACTGAGGATTGCATCTGCCTATTTCAAAGAAAAGAACTTTTGAAACCTGCTAAGGAAAATCTTCGTCTAAGAATTAAAGCTTTCCAGTTTTTGGTATAGAATGTGATTTTGTGAAAGTATTTTCATTTGGAAGGACCGTTATTACTGAAACATTGCAGACACTGCACTTTAAGAAGTTTTACTGAAGCTACACATTGGATAAAATATTTTTAGTAACTGTTCATGATATACCTCTTGCTCACTAACAGGGATAGAATAAAACGTACTTTTTAAAAGAGGTGAAGATGGGTTGCCATATCCATCCAATTACGAGGGCTATGCTTAGGGATCTAGCAATTATCTAGGAATAAAAACAGCCTCTTTTTCTAACAGGCTATTGGCTATTGAATTGCAAGTAGATACCAAATATAACTCAAAAAGCTTAAACAGGATGAGGAACTGAAAAGATATGCTGTAAAATACATATGTATTACAGAAGTTCAAAGAATTTAAAGCGAAAACAAAGATGCAACTCAAGTCTATGGGCCCAATCCTGAGGCTCACTGTAGCTAATGGATGATCCTTTTCTCTTTTCAGTATAACTATCTTTCAGCCAGATTGCTCTATGAATCTTTTTCTAGAACCCAGGACATGAAATTCTTCCACACTAGAACTTCCCAGGGGGATGGTGTTTGTGCAGGGGTCTTAGGAGCTCCCTCCCTCACCCCTATTGCTGTCTCCAGTGTGTGGTTATGTGTGTGTATGTGGATGCGTGTGAGAGAAAAGCTGCCACGCTACACGCACTCTCCCTCTCTGCCAAGCCTTCTCTTGTTCATGCAAATACACATAAGAAACAACATATGGTTTTGTTTGATCTGTAGGAGTCTCCATCAGAAAAAAATAAATAAGATGGGACCACTTTATGTAACTTGAACAAGACAAAAAACAAACTTAATTTTCATGCTGAAGTGATCTCACAATGACAGTATTTTTTTAAAATCTGAGATCTCAAAGCTCCCTAAGCTTGATTTTGTCTCCCTCAAACGCTTTTCCTTCTGACAAGAAAAGTGAGATGAGGAATGATTTGTCTCACCATTCTTCCTATCACAAATAGAGCAGGGGAAATGCATGATACATCCTTTCCAAATATAGACTGGCATAGGCGAGATACGAATTTCTTCCTTTATAGGTGAGACAGATGGGAGACTTTCACACACCCTCCTTCACATATGGATATGTTCTCTCAGCTCATATATAAGTAATGTCATGCAAAGCATCTACCTTTCTTGCAGTACATTACTAGTCCTTGAATAACATGCTCCATGTGGCCACATGGGTGGCCCATGGACTGACTGCACTTCCTAGATGCGTTCTGCCAGAGATTGGAGTTATTGCTTGTACTGGAAATCAGTGGAGAGGCAGAAGCATCTTAGAGGAGGACTGAGTAACATTTCCAGCTGAAAACAAGTGCTTATTGGGGAGAGCAGATTGATGGGAGAACCCTGCCTTACTGACACTGTGGTCTTCATGCACTGAGGAGTGGGGGGAAGGCATCAGAGAATGAGGTCCCAAAAATGCATCTGACTCATGCGGTTGTCAAGCTTGAACCATTCTGGTGAGACTTGACCACTTTTCCATACTAGACAGTGTAAAAACACTTTGCTATCAAAATGGAAAAATATTCCTTAGGACATGAACCAGACAGTTTGTATGGGATCAAACTTAGGTTTGAACAAAAAACTTTTGCATGAATATTTTAGATAATACAATATTTTCAGATAATAGAGTATCGGATGGTTAAATGAAAACTAAAAATAGGTAGAAACCTTAAACAACTACCATTTGTACGAAAGGAAGTCCAGTAGTCTGGATTATGATGATTTATATTCAACATTTTTTCATGTTAATTAATTGTAATCTTACAGCATAGTTTACCAATAATATCATAGAATCATAGAATCATAGAATCATTAAGGTTGGAAAAGACCTCTAAGATCATCAAGTCCAACCGTCAACGCAACACCACCATGCCCACTAAACCATGTCTCTGTGCTGTTCCAGCACAGAAATTAAATAAATGCTATCAATAACATTTTAGTCATCTCTTGACAAATGGTAATCATGTGTTACTTCTTGACTGCCAGACTAAATGAAACAATTACTATTCAGGGACAGTTTTATCCTCTCAGAATATATTTAACAATGTCTGCCCAGATTAGTGGTCAGATTACTCAGTATAAATCCTCTGTGGAGGACCTTAGTGAATATTTTGTATTGAAACAAAAAGGAAATAGTAAGGAATTTATTTATTGTCTTGCTTATCCAAACTGAAGTTATTCACTTTGGTTATAGCATGAGAATAAAAGATTTACTAGAAGCAAAAATATTGTCAAATATTTTTATGTTCTTTATATTTATACAGTTTATACTAATTATTCTATCCATCCTATTTACACTTTTCATACTATTTACCAGGAAATCTGCCTCTCCTTCCAGATAATTCCAGGTTTCAGTTGAGTAGTCAGTATCTTATCCCAACACAAATTATTTAAATATGAAAGAATGAATGGATCAACTTTAAAACCTCCAAAATACGGCGAGAATAATGTATGTGTATCTATATGCATGTATATTATATACATAATTATCTTGTTGTTTCATGCAGCTGTATTTGTGGGACTGCATCACAAAAATCTTTACTCAAACTTAATGAAAGGTTTGTTTCATTTGGGTTAATATATAATTTAGGTTGACAATGCTATAATGTCTAATTAGTTTTTCTCAGTGCAGCCTATAATGAAAAGAATGGATGTTTTAAGAAGCTGTCTTTTGAAACAAATGTGTGAACTACATTCATATATGTGAAAAGAACATAATTGTCCAGTATGCATTTATCATCTTGACTATGAAAGCATAGAATATGGAAATATAACTCATCAAACCAAACACTCAAATAGGTGCATAATAGAAAACCTCTTAAAGAAATGATGGTTTATTTCTGTGTGGGAGACGTAGCTATCTACCTCATAAGGAAGCTTCCTCTACTTCCAGGGTACAAAACATCATCCAATTAAGAATCCTACACAAATCCATGTTTAACACAATCCTCTATACCTATAACATATGTACATGAATTAGTACTCTGTAGTAATTCTGAACAATTAATTTGAATAAAAGCTTTTACGTCTATATTACTAACTTGCTGAATTGAAGTACTGTGATTACTAACATACATTTCTGAGCATGTGTAGTTTTAGTTTTTATTAAAGAAAGCTAGAGAGAGCTTATGGAAATATATGCTAAAAGATTATTTAGTTTGCAAAGTCAAACACAGCAAACATAGGGAATCACAAATTTACAATTCTCCGTATTACTTTATTTGTTCTCCATGTTGGTATGTGCTTTGTATTATTTCAGACAAGAGTTCTGTGTCAAAGACACATTATTGCACCAATGAAGACTGATCACTGTGTACACGTACAATGAATGTCTAGCCAGGGACACCACGGAAATGGATTCCTGCTACCTGCATATTCAAACTTTCAGCTTGTATATATTATTCGGTCACCCTGCCTGCAATCAATATTCAGCTGCACAATCCACTGTTACTGCTACAACCCCCCATTTTGACAATCTACCTTTAAATATCAATTTTCTCTTCCCTAGTTACACAGACCTCAGCAGCTCTTGTCCTCTCTTCCAGTATGTGGTGCGTTGATGCCAGGTGCCCACCAAAGCTGCTCTATGACTGCCCTCCTCAGCTGGACAGGGGAGAGAAAATATCACGAAAGGCTCGTGGGTCGAGGTAAGGGCAGGGAGGACAATTACCGTCATGGGCAAAATAGACTCGACTTGGGCAAAATTAATTTAATCTATTCCCAATCAAATCAGAGTAGCATAATGAGAAACAAAACCAAATCTTAAAACACCTTCCCCCCACCCCTCCCTTCTTCTCGGGCTCAACTCTTTTTCTAGTTGATTTTCTCTGCCTCCTCCCCCCGAGCGCCGCAGGGGGAAGGGGAATGGGGGTTGCGGTCAGTTCATCACACGTTGTCTTGCCACTCCTTCCTCCTCAGGGGGAGGACTCCTCACACTCTTCCCCTGCTCCAGTGTGGGGTCCCTCCCACGGGAGGCAGTCCTCCATTAATTTCTCCAGCATGAGTCCTTCCCACGGGCTGCAGTTCTTCACGAACTTCTCCAGTGTGGGTCCTTTCCACAGGGTGCAGTCCTTCAGGAACAGACTGCTCCAGCGTGGG
>NW_009231132.1:0-12416 GCF_000690835.1 Fulmarus glacialis | reverse complement strand
GTCCTGCCAGCAAACCTGCTCCAGCGTGGGCTCCTCTCTCCACAGGTCCTGCCAGGAGCGTGCTCCGGCGTGGGCTTCCCACGGGGTCACAGCCTCCTTCGGGCAGCCACCTGCTCTGGCATGGGGTCCTCCCTGGGCTGCAGGTGGATATCTGCTCCACTGTGGACCTCCATGGGCTGCAGGGGGACAGCCTGCCTCACCATGGTCTTCATCAGGGGCTGCAGGGGAATCTCTGCTCTGGCTCCTGGAGCCCCTCCTGCCCCTCCTTCTTCACTGACCTGGGTGTCTGCAGGGCTGTTCCTCTCACATATTCTCACTCCTCTCTCCGGCTGCAGTTTCTGTTGTGCAGGTTTTTTTCCCCTTCTTAAATACATTATCCCAGAGGTGCTACCACCGTCACTGATGGGCTCGGCCTTGCCCAGCAGTGGGTCCGTCTTGGAGCTGGCTGGCATTGGCTGTATCGGACATCAGGGAAGCTTCTAGCAGCTTCTCACAGAACCCACCCCTTTACCCCTCCTGCTACCAAAACCTGGCCACGCAAACCCAATACACAGTAATCTCATTTCTTTTTGTTGGTGTTCTCTTTTTCCCTATAGCTAAAAGTTCACATGAAGAACTCTTTATGTCTTGCTCATTATAATCCCCCCATCCTCTGTTAGGAAAGTTTTGAGGATGATTAATGTTGGAACAGTTTGTCAAGAGAGAGTATTCAAGTCTTGCCTCTATTAACCAAACCACACGCACAGCCCAGTGATGTCCTGGTGATTTTATTCTAACTACTACGTTTGATTCTTCACAGGATGCAGTGGGGCACTGCGGAAGACATTGTAATGAGGAGATACTGATTTCAGGCACAAACTAGGCAGAGGTTAACCACAGGCCTTGGTGGCAGAGACCTGTATGTTAATAGGGGCGACGACTATATAACCTGAGCACATACTGTGGCATTAGTATGCACTGCCTTTAGCAATGCCACCTGTATGTACTGCTTGTCAGAGCTCGCTCCTGTGCAGATGTGCAAGAGCATAACGCTATCCGCAAACCTGGGGTACCATCTAGAAAGCTCAATATTGCACAGGTTTGTTCACTTGGAAAAATAATATAAATACTATAAAAACAGATATCCCATAACCATTTCCTAAATTAGTTTTAAGTAATTTTTCAGGAACTCTCTTAACATTATTCTTTTCCACTTGTAGTTCATTTTTAATGTATTTATTTGTCTTTCTTCTGTCTTAAGACAAGTGGTTTCCTTATAAAAAAATCGTTATTCAGAGACCTTTAGTATAGGTTGGACTTATTCAGTGTTCCGGGGGAATAAAAAATTATTTGTAAAATAACCAGTCTTCTCACATTGTACTTCTCTCTCTACTTCCTCTAATATCCAACATTAAAAATAACTACTGTTCTATACTGTCCTATTTATTTAACTTATCACTAGCTACTGCTATTGGCTTGTCGTCAGCCTTGTCCAAGATCTTTATCTGGCTTAATTTAACAACCTTTTTGTCTTGTTGCTTCTTTCAAATGCCATTCCTCTAATGTCATATATAATTTGTCTCTCCTAAAACAGCCAAATTATCAACATAGCCAAAAATATAAATCAGCCTATTTCCATTCGCACTTGTAACTTTGCAATAGTGACAGTAACCACAAGCACTGGAGACAGTTGTCTCTCTACTGCAGCCTCATCTGACTGCCAGATGGTGCAGATATTTAAGTCCTTGTGGGAATCTTTCTTTCGTAGCTCACAAACATGTCTGCACCATCCCAGTAATTCCACCAGGGTTCCAGATACTTCATTGCTTTCTAAAAGCCATCTTGACGATACGCTTTCTTAAATCTGTAAGAAAGTGTGTTTGTATTTGCATTGTATCCCTATGCGATATAACAGAGACTGTGACAGCATTATACAAAGGGGCCTCTGGATGGTGGAAGTAGCCATTTAGCAGAGGTGGAAATGACCAAAATGGAGACCTTTCTATCAAAAAACCCCCAACCCACCACCATGAAAAAAAGTAGAAAGAACTCCTTAGTGATGGGCTAGACAAAAGCAAATAGCAAATGGACATTTTTGAGCTAGCTGAGCTGTTTGTGGAAGAATTATATTGTGAAGACATTCGAAAGGCAGCCAGAATCCTCAGGAGCAACCAACAATCAGTTGCTGATGTTGTTTGCAGGGAATGATTTAAAACAGGAGATGATAAGCTAAATCAAAACCTTTGCTAATTAGTTGCATTGGAGAGCTGAAAGCATTTCCAAATGAGAAACACAAAGAAGTCACATGATCAACTGTTATAAACAAGTGGATGGTGCCTTCATCTCCATGACAATCCATCTACCTTTGGTACGTTTATAAACGTTTTCTAATTTTAGAAAGTAAACTTGAAAATAAAAATGATGTTAACAGAAGAACAAGTCCGTCCAGTGTGTATCTAAAATTTTTGTTTCATCAACCACTTTAAACTGTGCATCACATACCTAGTATTTGGAATAATTAAAATACAGTGCACTGTATTACACTATCTCTGCTAAATAGGTGTGCCACTAGGAAATGTCTTGAATAAATGGATTTGGGCATACCAGTATCTGTGTAGGACATACTACTGAGGATGCTTCATTTAGGACATTTCAGAAATGAGGCTGCTCACATCACACTGCTTAATTAACAATAAATGAAATACAACTACCCCACATTATCATACATAACATTATCAATACTTTAATTCCTCCCTCTATTTTTCATACTTATTAGGGGAAAAAAGTGTACTTTTAGTGATGTCTAATGTGCACTATCTAAATAATGTCTCTACAGAATGTAGACTGTTGCCCAGGGCTATTTTATTTCACTGCTTAAAGCTAAAAATAAAAGCATTCATGTCACCCTTTAGGTTTTGAAATCCCCATTAAGCATACTCTTTAGTATGAGAATCATTCATGAAAAGAACCATCATTTTTTACTTTATCTCCATTTTAAAACTTTGGTAGGATTTGTTAATGTGAATATTATTTAAAAGAAAATATGGATTTATAGCATTTCAGACTGCAAGTAGTCAAAACATTTCTAACAACAATATTGAAATACTTTTAATAGTGTTTTATTGTTCTCCGTGTCTGGCATGTAAATTTGAAATCTCCCTATCATGTCACCTTGCTTTTAACCTTTTTTTCTATTCTTCCAGTCTTTTTGTGTAATTAAGTTTTTTCTTGATTCTTAATTAATCTCCTTTCCAGTCTTTCAGACAAGACTATTCTTCAGACAAGGGTAAAAAAAATCAATGATGTTCTAGACTGAGCTTTTCGCTGACTTAACCAGATGACACTGTAATCATTGCTAGCCTACTTGTTACCTATCTGAGCATTTTTTTATTCATCTGCTTTACCTTTTTGCCCACCCCGGCACACTGAGACAGAATCTTCCTCTGCATGTCCTGCAACGATGACAAGGAGCTGTTTGAGCCCCCACCCTCTCCGCTCCATAACTCAAACTTTTTATCATGTTATTTTTTTCACCTAGCTTTCTAAGATTCCTCTTCCTTGCTAGCATTTGTCAGATTATTCACTTCATCTTTAAATTCTGTCATGTCATTAATATATATGATGTATACAAATAACGAATGCTACTTCTAACATTAAATAACTGGACTCCCCTGTCCTATCAACGTAGCATTATTTTATTTATACCTTTCATTGCACATTTCTGACATGATTCCTAAATGTTCAGCACACTCCATGGGCTTTACCAGTTTTCTTAACTGCCTTCAGTAAAGAACTTTGTCAAAAGCCTTTTGAAAGTCCAAATAAATTAGATCAAGCATTTCTTCCTCATCCACTATTTTGATGACATGTTCAAAGAGTTCTAACAGATCAGAGAAGGTTTTCTTTCAGCAAAGCTACCCTGGCTTCTTTTAGCAAAATTTAATCTAGAGTTTTGCTCATAATTCTATTATTGATGATGTATTCAATCCATTTAGCTAATACTGAACTCAGACTTACAGGCCAGTAGGATAATTCCAGTTTGTTGAAAGAAAGCAACAAAACCAAAACAATAGCCAAATTCTAACATTCAGTTTTTCAATAGGCAATTGAGTGCTAGTAAAATTTACATCAGCTCAGCCCCTTCAGTTCTTATAAACTTTGTTTGTAGCCAGTCAGCCATCTGATTCTGCTTTCTTTTTAGTCTTTAAATTTCTCTTATTATTTCTTTTAATTGCCTCAATTTAATATAATATCTCATTTTAAAAGTATAGATATTTCATTGCCTTTTCTGTAGCAGAATCCATGTAAATAAATCTTTCAACTTCTCTGTAACAATTCCTTCTAAATCTACTCTAAAAAACAGCAGGTCTGCTGATATTTTCATGAGGTTTTCTGCTTCTGATGTAATTGAAAAAAACCTTTGCAGTTTCTTTCATCTTCAGCTATAAGGTCTTCAGACCGCCTCTTAGACTATACATTTTCCATTTTTCCTGCACAATTTTTTTTCTGTTTTAACAGTTACAATTTACCTGGAAGAGGCTACATCTGGGGTCAAATAAATGCTTACCCCTCACAATTTTTCCCATTGATTTTTAAATATTTTTCTTAATAATCTGAGGCTGACTCACCATTTGAAATCCTATTCATGTGTTAATTCAAAGAATTACTATAATTAATTTCAAGGTCACAAAAGGACACTCACATATCTACTTACCTTAATTACAAAGACTGACAATGGGACATCTAAACAGTATCACATATAGCAGAAATTTTGCAACTGAGTTATAAACAGCCTCAAAGATATAATAAAAGAAACAGCATAAATCAATTTTAAAATTATATTTTTACATCAATATTTTGATTAGGAATTGTTCGCTCATATACAGCTTTTGCAATGTTTAATTTTTTGTTAGACCAAGTTTCTATAAATATTCCATTTATATCTCTTCCTGCCACAGATAATTAGAAGATATATTTTTGGATGCTCTATAAAAGGTTCATTTACAATAATTTGATTTTAGTATTTTCCTACCAGAATAAAATGATCCTAATGTTTCCTTTCTTCCAGAAAGCTCTGGCAGACTTTCCCCAGTCTGGGTAGGGTTTGTCCTGAAGCATCATATCAGTGACCTACAGGGAAAGAAGAAATAATAAACAGTTAAACTGGTGTCACAAAAGAAAGTACTAGCATGGACTTTACGAACACTTTCTTTTACGTATGACACACCTGCTTCAGTTCTGATAATTTTAATAGTTAGACAGTAGAAAAATAGTATCTCTAGTGTTACTTGCAATCAAGATAAAGTATATTGGACAACGTATTCTGCCCCTAGAAGTGCATGCAACTCATTGAGAAACAAGGAAACCTGTGGAGATCCAAAAATAGGATGAGAAGAAGAACTAGTCTAAAAGTTACAGAAACCTACAGTACGTAAGCTACGTTCCCCTATGGCTACGAAGATTTCTAGTCCAGCCTGGGAGAGGGGACTCACTTCCCTGAGGGCAGCATCAGCAGAATTTCCATTCTTGAAATCAGAACTGCAGCCAGGGAGTGCAAGCCTGTGAATTAAGCACTATATGCCATTTATAATCTCCTCTTGCTTCCTGGTATCAGTAAGAAAAGCACACTTGGGACTAGAGACACGAAAATCCCTTAAAACTTGCACGAAATTTAAAAAGTATGAAATATCTACTCTCATTTTCATAATTCCTATCTAAAGAGACCATCTGTTTCTCTGTCCAGAGACTCATATGCATGCACTACTTCTGGGTGGAACACAAAAGTATTAAAAATGACTTTCAGCTAAATGAGGGAGGTGAACACCCCTCAGGCGCTTGCACCTTTGGGAAGCTGTGTTTTCATATCCATTTACTTCAAGTTAACTGTACTAAAAAGCACTGAAAGTTACATTACATAAACTCATCAATTCCATTGTGCAAAAGATCCAGAAGAGTGGAAAACCTACCCATACGTAAAGATTAGGAAATAACTGAACAGATAAAGGAAACAGGGGTGAGCACCCGCTTCAAAATACAGATGAGTAAAACCAATTCTTACTCTCTGTCATTGGTATCAGTACACAGTGGAAAATTACTGTTTTGATTAGTCTGAAAATAACTCTTAATAAGATTTCAGAAGGAAATAACTTCAAATTGAAGTCAAGATTTCTTGTTTTTATTTTCCACTACATTTATTTTGATATACAGAGTTTTTAAAACCCAGTTTACCATCCAGAGTGTGAGCTACCACTTTAAATCAATGACATTAACAGTGTTTATCAAAAAGAACACATGGCCCATGATTAAATTAAAACTACATATAAACTACATTCAACTTCTAAATTTTGGTTCCAAGTCCATTTGGGGTTAAAAGTGCTCAGCATATTAGCCTGAAGGGCTGGGTCCAAAGGATAATGAATATGTTAAATAAATAGGAAAGCACATTCTAGGATTTTATGATTCCATTAAGCCTAGCCTGAAGAAAGAACAGGTTATATCCCAAAATACCTTCTTTATTAATTGTTTTATGTAGGCAAATCTTTCCTCAGATCAGCATGCTATGATACTTTTTTATAAGATCCCTATTATCCAAATAAATATTTCGATAAATATTTAATGCTGAACAAGACCTCTGTAAAGACTTAATTCACTACTTTAGTAATACCTTTTTCTCTTAGGAAGAGTCTAGATAGTAATGAATATTTGCAAAGAAGAACAGATATTTTGAGAGGTTTCATTCAATTTTCAAAATATTTTCTCCAGGCACTTTCTGGAAAATACTTATTATATTTGGTAGAAGGATGCAATCTGCTGCTCTATGACCAATTATTAGAGTAGCATGTTTCATAAGAATGACATTCAAGAAGGAGACATTTTCTGAGGAAAATGGCAAGACAAGGCAGGAAATGTTCTTTCTGATATCAGACAGTTGGTCTTTCATCTCCCAGCTTTGGCATTTATTTAAAGTCATATCACCAGATCAATGTCAGGTCGGTTGCAGCTAAATTGGCTGAAGCAGAGACAGTCATTAAAGGGATGCATTCCATAAAGAGAAATCCAATTACCTTTTGCATTAGAGAAATCAAATTCATTTTCTGGTTTTGTCAAGGACATTCCCTGTGGAAAACAGCTCATGGGAGAAAAGCACTCAACACTGCCATAGTGCAAATAAATTTTAGATAGGAACATCAAAAACTCATTGCTGCTGTTAGAATGATGATTTTAGAAAAGGAAAATAATATAAATTTTAATTTAATTTGCACAACTTAGTATAAAGAGATGCATGAGTGTGTATTTTTTTCTCTTCCTTTGTATTTCACAATGCAATTACCGGCCAGTAAACATTTCTCTCTTTTGTACTGGACTGTATTTGAAAACACTGTGGATACTCAGGAATAAAAAATAATTGATCACTTCAGTAATTCTACATATGCATGCATCCTACATAATCAAGATAAAACAGGGAAAACCACTTAGAAAGTAATTAAGTAATGTATTTTTTTTCTTGAACTAAGAGATGTGATATACTTTAATCAATTAATTACACTGCTTCAATTCAGAAAGGAATGGCCCCTACATATAATGACTGTATACTCTTTCATTTTATTTAGTGTCTCATGAGAGAAATGGTTAAACTGTATTGAAGTGCACAAACAAAGCTGCATAATACACATTGGCTGACTTTTTAAGTCATACACATGCCACAGCAAATATTTTCATAAAAAATTAGTATGCCTTGTACATATTACAGAATCTTAAACTTCACTTTCCTAAATAAAAATAAGACTTTATTGACTTTCACGTTAACTATGAAGATAACTCATAATGCTTTTAAAAAGGAATATTACTATCATTAAATTAATAGCAAAATGTTACAATTCACAATTTTTGTTACAGAAAATTAAATCATTCCTTTTGATCTGATATACTACAATAATTTGAAAAATCGTGTCATATCATATAGAAGAAAGAACCCGGGATTCAAAGTCATGCTCAGAGCAAGTAACTTACACAAACAACAAGTGCAGAAAGCAAAACTACAAAAACTCAAAACCCCCCAACAAAACCGTAAGATACCTAAGATACCTGAGATATACTGAGTGGAACAGTAAGACACCTTAAGGATCATTTACTCCTTATGTGTAGTTGCTCTTTGAGCATATTGCTCAGGATGCTCAGCACATACTTTAGATCCTTTAGATCTCTCCTCCTTAGACAGTCATGTCAAACGGTGTTACGTTGTAAGTCACAGGATCCTTCCCAGCAGAGGTAACGTCTGCAGTGGAAGCTTCAGGTAAGGCTAAGTATCTTTTCTATCAATAAGCTAACTGCAAGTGAAACTTTCTTTAAAAAAAAGAAGAAAATGACCTAATACTTTGGTCGTGCCTTCAAAGTATCTTCCAAATTCTTCACTAGTAGGAACTATGCTGTCATCTCCAGAGCGCAAACTGATCATTACTGGAAAACTCATGTGGCATGGGCTGCTGGCCAAGCTGTTTTCATCTGCCAAATTGCATTTTAGAAACCTAGAAGTATAAAAGCACATCTAATAGTTTTATAGTAGCACTTCTCCACATAAGAAACTGCAGAAACTGTATCTTGAAAGAGAAAGAGAAATGGACTCTGAACAAGCTCTCTAGGATGCCATGTATTCCATGCTGTGACATTCATTAAGTAGACACCAACCCTCAGTGGAGGATTTTCATTGCTTTATTCACACTTGGATAAATCATCAAAACAGGGTAAAAGCAGCCCTCCAGAATTTAGCAGAATGCAAAAGAAGCCAAGATGCACAAGAAAAGCCTGGAAATACAAACCAAATGGTGAAGTCTGAAATCTTTTTTATTATTTTGATACAGCAATGAGCAGTGAAAGGCCTAATGGACAGTAGGACTCCAACATCTCATATCAGTAAAGAAGTTGTTCATACGCAGCTACTTAGCCAGGAGGACAAGACATCATGGTGCTATTGCTGGAAATGGAGTAGCCTGAATAACTCTGCATTTGGCAAAATACATATTTCCACTACTGTCAAGTACATGACTCAAGTATTATAAGTGTTAATTTTTTCTATTTTTATCATTTTACAAATTCAAAATATCTTATTTTAAATCATAAACCTCTTCATAAGTAGCACCAAATTAATTTAATTTGAAACTCAGCCTTTAAATAGTTCATAAGTAGCACTTTTCCACTCTCCCTGAACTCTTTACACAAGAAATGTTATTTTCGGTCCTGCAGCTGAGGAATGTAATTGATAAGAATGAGTATTATAAATTCTAAAAGTTTTCAGAAATTGTAAGGATGCCATAGTGTCGGGGCAGGTCTGAGGGCAGCTTCCCAGGGCAGGTGCATGCACGTTGCTTGGTTTTGTGCAGCACAACATTCCTCATCAAAAGAAACCACTGGTATCTTTTGCAAAGACTCAACACCGCTTATGTGTTTCTGAAAAGTACGCATTTTTTTTCTAGAGCTAAATCAGGTTAAAGTAATTATGTTTCCTGAAGTCAGAGTGTGAAGTCAATGACAGCTAATGTATACCGCTGAGTGCACACACTCCCTTTGCTTTGCTGTTATGTGCTTTTAGGTAAGAGCTATATATAGGTGTCCCACTAACTACACATCAATTCTTTATCATATTTCAGTCTTCAAGTACTATACTACATCATGGTAATCATATACCAAACCAGGGAAACATTTAGTATTTAGTCATTAAAAGCTTCTATCCATCATTTTTGTCTTTATCTTCTTTGAGATATTTAAAAACTGCAGAGCTGTTCACTTGATGTACAAAATTAACCTACATGGAAAATGTTTGTATGCTTCTTTCATCTGCATGTTAGGGAGAAAACTGTCTTCTGTGGATCATACCTCAACACTTCCATGGCTTACACAACGATAATATTAAATGCCACCTTTAATTATGAAATTGTTTTGGCAGTTGAGCAGAAGTGTCGAAAACTTTGTTACACATCCTTCAGAAATAACTGTTAATTTATTTTAATCCACTGTGCTGCATTTTGGAATATACAAAATATGTAAATGTTTGAAAACAAGTGTAACAAATATTTGTGTTTAGGCTTACTGATCTGTAAGGGGGATGGTATTTTTCCAGCTAACTATTAATAGTCAGCTGTAGATACACTGCTAGATTTTAAAGTAGCTTTGTCTGCTTTCTACATTTTCAAACATTCCTAATGTAGTTTCATTCCTACCCTGAAAACAATCAAGCTCATGTTAGGTTATTTCTCCTTCAATTTAATTGTAAAAAATTCTTTTTATATTTGCATTTTCAAAGCAACAGCAATCACAGAGACAAAATATGGCCCCTTCAATTTACTTTTTAATTGTTTTCTCATTTTAATGAGGGCCAGCACATTATTCTTGTCTTACCAACATGTATTGTTTTAACAATAGGTAAATCCTGAAAAACAACATTAATTTGCTGCCACAATTCAGTGATCAATATGAATGATAAATAATACTATGGTTCACTTTTGTTGCTTCTGCAACAGCCCCCAGTATTTTTTTGTGCATGTGCACATTTCCCACCAATAAAATGTTTCCAGAGTGTTGCTTTTACGAGCAATTATTCTCCTGATCCACAGCACTTGCACCGTCTTACACCTGAATTTCCACCAAAACCAGTTAAAGAGCTTCTTTTGTACAAACACTGGGGGGGCTTATATTAATTACTGCCATCTTTACTGATCCATGCAAATTTATTTCTTCACCCATTGAGGAAGTAGAAAGCCTCTTCTTTTTTAGCCAGCAGATCTTGATTTGGTTTATGAAAATTATCATAGCAGTTTCTGCCATAGTTACAATCCATGCAGGCATAACAACTCAACAACCAGACAAGAACAACTAAAAATATATACACTTTAGACTCAACTTTTGAAAAGTCGCCCTTGCCGGCACGTCCTTTCAATTTCCAAATCGAGTTAGGACAGAATGCTCCATAAAGCCAGAGTCTAGCCCACAATCAATTTGTGGTGAAAAACTTCTTTAGATATCAAAAGGTGAGTTAGGGAGAAATCTGTTCTGCAATTATTTTAGTCCTATTCAAGTTATTCTGGAAACTATACTTTGTATTTCAATACCAGCAGAAATAATTCCTGAATAAATTTTGTTTTTTTAAAAAAAAAACCTCTAAAACAAACAAAAAAGAAGAATAATTTTCTTTTAACTGGAAATTCCTTGACACTTCATAAATACAAATAACTGTTTAGGAACAATTGTACATCTGAAGTAGGGCTTCTTGGAAAAAAATTCTAAGCTGTGCCATCTCATTTCCTACCATGTGCAAGTCCCTACTGTGCACACAAATCACTGTATATATGCAACAAAATATACTGGCTGCCATGTGGCAAGAACTTGCTGTTTATATAACCGTTGACGCCATGTTTCAGAAGACTTTTTTTTCTTGCTTTACTGCTTCCTTATTAGTGTTACAAATGCAGAAGCAGAGGTCTGGGTAATATCACGTATTACAGGCAAAGTGTGAGACATAAAGCCACACCATGATTTTTATTTAAGGCATTCAACTCACTTCCATCTTAGGCTGACACGGCAGGAGAGCTTGCTTTACTCATTTAGGGAGCTTGGTGGTTTTGGTAAAAGGCCAGCGGTAGAAGTCATGCCATGCTTGGTGCACATACGCCATACACATCTAGACCGATGTAGATTCTTTTTATAGTCAGTGAAAAGAAAAAGGCATTTCTGGGGTGCAATTCATTTCAAAATAGGTTCTGTTGGAAAGATGTACCTATTTCTCTTCACTCTAAACCAGGACCTACTCAGATGTTCACACCGCTGATACTGGAAGTCTGGTAACATGAATCCTAACCTAGTTTCCTACATTTCTTAGTGTTCCTCATCAAAGTGTCATTAACTCAGTTAATGAAATATGTGATGTCTCATAAGGGATGAGGGTTCATCATAGGCAAAGGGCCATATTCACACATCCTATGCCTAAAAATTAGGCTTTTGCCCTCAGCAGACTGAATCAGACAAACAAACTTATAGAATCCAAGTTCCTTGGGCAGGTCCTGGAGAAGAGTATGCACATCTAAAGGTTTGTAGAGTGAGGATGGGTCATATCACAAAATCCATATCTGGTGAGCAGTTTGCCAATGCAAATACCAGATACAGGTATTTTTGAGGTATACTTGACTAGGTGCTTGACTCAGGTTTCCACAGGATGTGTTTCTGTATTCTTGAGACTAAAAATGCAGAGCTCTCTAGGGAACGATGCCATAGATGCATTGTTTCACTTCTGCACAGTAGACTATTGATTGAAGCAATCAAATGGGAGTGCCAATTTCTATTCTCAGTTCTGTTTTCATTCTTTTTATTCTCCCAGTTCTTTAAATTTAACCAGTGTTATAGGTTTTATCCTTTTACTTTAATGCAAAAGTGTCCTGGTTTCGGCTGGG